>NW_009647595.1:8148053-8156404 GCF_000708025.1 Charadrius vociferus
AGAGGCGGTACACCGGAAAGTCAGGGTAATAGCGGCAGTAGTCGGACAGAGGAGTGATTTATTTTTTTGATAGTGACTGAATTATTACCAAAACCGATTAAAAGGTACTTGTCAACGAAACTTAGAGCAATGAATGAGACTCCAGAGCGCGCAGCAAGGCTGAAGGCGGCTTTTATGTCTGTTTGGTTTTGGTTTTGCTGATTGCATCTTACTGGTCCTTTAGACCATGTTTGCCTTTAAATTTCTATTCTCAGTAAGGTACGTTTTTCTTGGGTTTGACCTTTTCCACTGCAGAGGAGAGAGCACACAGACTCTAGGTAATGGTTAAAATTATGCTTCAAAGGGATGTCAAGAAATAACATTGTAGTACAGCTCCAGAGATAAGCACCAGATTTTTTTTTTATTTTTTGACTTTAAGTTGATGACTTTTTTTAAGGGAAAGAAACCTGAATAAAAATATGTGCATTTGTTTAATGCCTTCTTTGGGCCTTGACTATACTTGTGAAAACTAAGCAGTTAGTGGAAAGCCAGGATAGAAATTTTGTCTCTCTTTCCACCCTCTGGAATATATTTGCTGTCAAGTGACATGTTTTAGACAACATCATGTGTTTTATATGACTTTATATGACTTTTTTTTTTTTTTTTCCTCCAAAGGTAGTGAAAAAAAGAAAATATCAAGATGAGTAAAAAGCCTCCAAATCGTCCTGGAATCACATTTGAGATTGGTGCTCGTTTGGAGGCACTGGACTATTTACAAAAATGGTATGGAAGACATTGTGCAGTATTTCTAAGAGCAAAATTTTTTTGTGTATATTGTATGCTTTGATGTCTAATTATAAAACTGACTGAACCTATTAATTGACTGTTTCACATGTGAATTTTATGAATTTCCACATAATAAGTCTGTTAAAACTATTATCTCTTAGGAAAATATTCTGTCTTAAGAAATCAAATTACATTTTTCTATGGGTTTTCATTTGTTTGCTTTTAGTTGCTTATGCAGCAGTAGTACCCGAAGAGCATTTCCAGACTAGCGTGGAATGCAGTGTCACATGTGAGATGATTGGTGTGTTAATGTGGCAGCCTTCTGTGACTGAAGACTTCTTTTGTTTTAGTTTAGGCCTGCAAGTGAATTTGTTTTGTAATCAGTTATCACACTTCATAGGTTCACAAAACTGATTCTTAAAAAAAGAAAACATCCTTAATCAAAGTTCATGGAATAGGTAAGTACAATTGTATTTGTATCAAACAGTTGGAGGAATGAAGTATACCACCCAGTCATATCATGAGTAAGAGTCAAGACTATGAAATGGAAATGTGTGGGCACGTGGGCCACGCTATATGGCATGTGTATTGTGAAAGGAGTTGTTCTTTTGAAATAAATTGTTAGTCAAAATTTTATTAATGCAAGTGGGGTAATTTCATGATGTATGGTGTCCATACTACTTCAATTTGAAAAAAATCCCTGGTTTTGTTAAAGTAGGTGACACAGGCAGTTGATACTTCTACCCAGAAGTTTTTCTTAGCTTCTCCCTGATTAATTAGGGCTAGGAAGTGTAGAAGCGTGAACCAGCTTTTCTGTTGCATTCCTGGAGAACTAAGCACATTCATGTAAATATCTGATCCTGCTAAATCCAGCTTGTAATATAAAAGTCTGTCTATTATGTACATGTTTACTGCAGTAGTTATACGCTCTATATAAAAAGTTGGGTTAAACTTTTTTATCTGTAGAGCTTTGATTTTAATTATAGCAAAAGTGTTATAGTGAACGGTCTCTAAAGGAAAATATGGTTTACAGAACAGTCCCTTGTTCTTATCTGTTGCTGTAGAGTGGGTTTTCAACATACTGATTCTGTAACTGAATGCCAAGATCATGAAAATGTCTGAATAGTGCTAGAAAAATAAAATAATTTAAATAGAACTTTTTATAGCATCTCCTGTGACGACAGATAATTGGTTAATGTGACTGGATAAAAAAAGTTAATATGTAAAAATAGGTTCAGCTTAATTGTATTAAAAAAAAAGTAAATTACTGAATATCCAGTGTATAGCTTGTATGAGATCTGCCCAGCCTTTTCACAGGGGAGGGTTGCATGTCTGTTGTGGAGTTCTTGTCTAGGTTTGGACTTGTCAGATATGTCTCAAGCTCTGCAGCTGAGTTGCTTGGTATTTTCAGGCAGACTAGAATTATAACGAGCTTTCTAGGAACTGATTAATCAACTGGACCACCAGCTAGAATAAATCAAGTTTATATGCATGTAAACTTCCATGATGCCATATACAGGAGCAGAAAGTTAATATTAAAATTTTGCAGTTACAGCAACACTGAAAACGGGACTCTCACATGCAAGAATACTTATGCACATAGCCAAATAGTTTATTAGAGAAATCCTTCTGTCATGTTACTATTAGGGTGATATGGGCTGAAATAATAGTCTGTGTGGCTTTTTTTTTCCCCCCCCTTAGCTTTCTGTTACATAAGGGTGTGGTGGATGTTTTTAAAATTCTTTCTATATATAAGCTGTAAGCATTCTCCTCATCTGCATGCAGAAATAGAATATACTTCAAAGAAAATAAAGTTGCTGAAGTTACATGAAATCTCTATATTTTTTAACAAAACCAAAATTGAAGAGCAGTAGTATTGCTTAGCTCAGTCTTTCTACAAGCAACAAATTGAGAACACTTACTAAAAAATAGCTTTTGAAAGGGTTTTAATTCTTTCTCCATTTTTCTGAAAGCCTGCTGTCACTTAAAGATCCAGTGTTCGTGATCAGTTAATGTGTTAATCAAGAAAGTCATCTAGAGGATGGGAAAAAAAAAATAAAGTGAAGTTCTGCTCTGTGTTTTTGCTTTCTGAAGCACGTCTGCAGGTCTTAAATTCTCATCCGTGTAGCAGTTGCTGAAATTCCTCTTATGGAATCTGGTGTTCTGTTTGAATTCTGGAAACTTTGGAGAGGGCATTGTGTTCCTTGACTATTTATTGCTTAAAACCCTTGTACTTTTAAATGAGGAATTTTTTTGAAGACAGTGTTTGGGTCACTGGTGTCACTTGGTATGTATGGTTACTGAATAGAGGAAAGCCTGATCAAACTGATCAGCAAAGACAGGCTGTCAATGAGCGTGTTTATTTTTGCTTTATTGTGGAGGTAACTGCAATTGCTTCTTTATGAAGTGAAAACCAGTATATTGTTGCAGGGGAGGTTATCTTCCATAGTGAGTTTGTACTGCTTGTTATATCTAAATTCACTTAAGCAAACTATGAAATGCAGCTCTAATCAAAATCAGTGTAATCATCTGTCAGCAGATAGTAAATGAGATGGGATTCACTGATAATAGAAAATTATTAAATATATATGGAATGATCGGGGGCCTGTGAAGCATACGACCTGTGAAGAGACATCAAGGAAACTAGGCTTGTTTAGCTTGCAGAAGGCTTCAGGAGGCCCGCTTTCAGCCTTCCAATACGTACAGGGATGTCATCAAGAAGACTTAGCTGAGCTCTCCACAGTAGGGTGTGGTTGGAGGACAAGAGACAGTAGGTACAAGTTGAAACAAGAGATTCAGGCTAGGTACAAGGAGAATCTTGTTCCCCATGGGACAGTCAAGTAGTGGATCAGGTTGTCCAAAGAGTTTCTGGAGTGTCCAACATTGGAAGTTTTCAAGACTGGGCTGGATAAAACCCTGGAAAACCTGGTGTGATCCCATAGCTGACCCTGCTTTGAGTGCGAGGTTCGAATAAAGGCTTTATGAGGTCCCTTCCAACTTGAATTATTCTGTGGTCTCATACAAAGACTGATATATGTTCACACACACCCCCTGTGCCTCTCACTGACAAAACAAATGAAACAGCAGTAAAACTGCACATATCTGCAAGTATGGGCCCACGTTTAAGACTTAAGCTATTAGCTCTCGCAAGTACAACACAGTCCTGCAAAGCTGATGTATTTAAAGATACATATCTTCCTTTTGTTTCTGTTTTCTTGTGTCTTTAATGGCTCTAGCTCTCTACTGGTTGTCCCATAATGGGCAGATAATGCTTTGAACAAAACCACCCTGTTATTTTTCTGAGACCCCAGTCTATTTATCTGCTTGATCTAAGTTAGGTAATGAAGGAAGTACAGATACATGGCCCTTGTTGCAGTTCTGGAATGGAAACAGCTCACTAAAATAGGTTAGTTATCAGAACAACAGCACTTTAACTTGGTATATTTATTATCTGGATGGATTTTTATTTATTTTTTTTTTTCAGCGTGGAGGAAGCTTTTTCCCCTGTTAGACTTTGGGAAACCTTATTTTGTACAGTCCTTGCTTTGGATTTCAGGTGACTGGGTTACTTCACAGTCCTTTCAAATACCTGGCTCAGCACTCTGGTTTATATTGATACAATACAATATATATAATGAAAAGTGGGGAGTTAGAAGTAGGTGTTTGCAGATACTGGAAGACTATTTGGGGAGAAGTCAGGATAGAAGGTATTTGGTTTTATATGCTCTACGAGGTAAAAGGAAAGACTTTTTATACTGTTATTGTGAAGGCAGGAAGTATATGTCTGCTTCTAGGCTTTGTAGGGGCAAACATGGGTAAATTTACTAATGTTTTTGTATCCTTTTACACAGTTTGAAATAACTGTTGTTCCATCTCACAGGGCAATTCACCACTTTTTGGTTGCTTTTGAAGGGTCAAAAGGAAGATGATGTAAAAATGAAAAATACTATCTGTGTGGCCATTAATGTGTGTTGAGTGCATTGGAGAAAATGGGCATTTTTTTTTTTTTACACTGTCAAGAAATGAAAACTGGAAGTTTCCCATTAATTTTTCCTATATGAATGTTGGAGCACTATTGTTGTCTGATCAGTGCCTCATAGTGTAAATTTTGCAGCTTTACATGTGTGTTGCATAATTCTTACAGGTTGGAGTCAGTGGAACCTGAGAATGGAGAGCACACAATATGTAAACTGGGCAGATAACATCAGCTAGCAATAGTCTTCCTGTTCTCTATTTCAAAAACAAGAGCAAAAACCCCTACAATTTGGATGAGACTTTATTTGGGATTATTAGGTACTATTTCCAGCGTGCTATTAAAAAAACACACCCAAAACTTGCAGGTTATTGTTTCTTCCCTCAAAAAGAACACTTGCATTACACTTCCAGTACTGAACTGGAATGTGGTGGTCTCTTTTTTTTTTTTTTTTTTCCTTCTGTTTTTAAGGGTGTGTTTTCTGGCTTGTGCTGAACAAATGTTAGCAAATCTCTTTGTATACCAAATTCGTTCCGATCCCTTAGTGTGGAGTACTTGCTGGGGGCAAACGGGGAGAATTAACCTGACTGGAAGGTTGTTAGGCACTACACATCATTACGCTTCGGTACTGTAAAGAGTGATGTTTGTATTCACCTTTGTCGTACTTGTACCTTTGTGATGGAAGGAACTTCTGCATAAAATTTCACATGTGTGTGAGATGTAACCATCTTCATATTAGTCTTCTTTCTACAGAATAAATACAAACATTGCTCTTAGCCAAGCTTTCCTGTATGCGTTGTTACTAGAATTATTTAAAAATGTGGATTAAAAAAATTAGGTTTTTTATCTTTTATTGGCAGGAAGTGCATACTTGCCTTTAAAATATTTGTATAATTTTGCAATTTATGAAACTAATTATTTTCAGTAAAAGTACAAAAACAGTAACACCCGAAAAATGTTTCTGTGCAGTATAAAATTTACAATAGTAAATTCTGCAATATTTGTGCTCCGCTCTTTTCCACTGTGGGATCAGTATTGTGAAATATTACTGTTTATACATATTTGTGGCACATTGTATGGCTAAATTTAGTGGATATTGAGGGTAATAGCTTGTTGCTAAATCCATACAAAGTTATTTTTGGGCTGCCTAATAACCAATCGTATATAGCTTGGGTGCTTCAGAGAGTTGATAAATCTTCCATCTCTGAGGATTGGAGTTGAATGCAGGTTTTGGCTCTATTTGTTTTGCAACCACTGTCTTAAGATACATGGACAAAACATAAGTTATTGGAATAAAGCAATTATGTGATGATATAATTATTGTAAGATTTAACTGCAAAACCAGTATCATGGACCTTGATTCAGAGCTGACAATGACAATTTAAAAAGACTTAGGTAGCAGAAATTGTGTTTATCAAAGAGAAATTAACAAATAAATACCTCGTGCTGCATTTCCTCTGTTGAGCGATCCCTAGTAAAACTTACATTTTGCATATCTCCTTCTATTCACTGGTGCTAGCTTTGCTCTCTTGTTTGTTGTTGTTTATTTGTGTTTTTTTTTCCCATATATATTAATGTCTTGATTCTTGGTTTGCTGAATTTTCCTTAAAACTATCTTCATTTTTATATATTTGTCTCTAAACTATATTCTGTATTTTATTTCCCCCTCTTACTCAGTTTTCTCTTTCCAGGATGGTGCTTTCTACACACAGTGCTTGGAATGGTGACTTTGCTGCTGATGACCAGTGAAAGCTACCAGCCATAACAGCAATAAAAATGTAGCAAGGGGACTGCGATAGTGTAGCTCCTTTGCATTGTAGATGCATAGGAAAAGCATAATTCTGTCTTTTGGCTGATGGTCCCTAAATTTTGTAAAATAACTGTAGTTTTGTATTGCTAGCTGTGTGGCCTGTGATGAACCTGAAATTTCCAACTGTAGTGAGAAAGAGAGAAGAGGTTCTTGTCTTTCATTTCACTACTGCAGCCTCAGTGCTTGGCCACAAGCTCTCATTTTTGGTTGCTACAAAGTGAACTTCTGGTGTTTTTCCTTCCTTCCCTCTGCTACATGCTTTCTGTGTCATCATTTATTTCTACTTGGAACTGTTTTAGGTAACATTGTTACTCATACATTTGCTGGAGTAAGTTACTTTGCTTTTCCCTCTGCTTTACTACTCTTCCTGCTTATTCTGACACTTGGTGTCTAGTTACAGAAGTCTGAAACTGGGAAGATGAAAAAACTAGGAAGAAGTTTAGGAGTAAAATTCCTAAACATAGCAGCATGTAGACTCAAGAAAAAAGCATCGTCAGAGGCAGGGCTTAGGAAAACCATCTCTTGGCTGACTTATTTTCTTGAAGCCTTGTTCAAAGTTAAACCAGAATGCTGTCGTGGTGTGGTCAAACCAGGACAAATGCTGATGATAGGACTCAGGTTTGACCTATGAGTTTTACTTTGTTTTGATGCAATATGTCTTCAGTTTCACTGATCTTGTTAGATTGTTGTTGTCAGCCTACTTGAGAAGGGAAAGGAGGTTGATCTTGTTGCTCCTCTGAAAGAAGTCCCCTGGAGTTCTTCTGTCTTGAAAACGATTTTGTTAGTAGGGTAGCAAATGAGAATCTGCAGTTCGAGACTAAGACATTGTTTGTTTGGGTTTTTTTAAAGTTCAGTGAGAAGAAGTTGGCAACTTAAACAATGGCTATGAAAACGTTTTGCATTTCAGAAATGAATGGATGAGAAAGATGCAACAAGAGGTTGGGCTGTCTGCATTCTGATCTGAGGGTGAAACGTGGCTGAAGTAGTTACAATAGTAACCTAGAAAATCAGAGAGAATTTTTCTCATTTGGGAATTCCTGAGATATTTAGATATTGGGAAGCCATATGCATCACTGCAGCTGAAGAAGTAGGACTGGAGGAATGAAGGAGCAAATAGAGTTTGACACCTTTTGTTTTAATGCCCTGTTTTAGTCACCAGGAAATAAGGAAAGCCTGTACTTCCTGAAAACTTTTGTATTTTAATTGGAACATATTGCTAAAGACTCCTTTATCAGCACTGTTAATATTTTGGAGAGGAAAATATTCAAAAAGAAAAACATTAACGGGGTTCCTGTATGTCAGTTGTGTTTCTAGCTGATGGAATCTGCAGTAGGACTGGAAATGGGTTGCTTAAACTCTGCTCTCCTGCTATTGCTCTACAGTAGCATTTTGTTAGAAAAACACCTTGCCTCTTAATGAAAATGAAAGACAGTTGCCCTTTTGCTGTTGTCTTTCTTTCAATACAAGTTTTGTTAACTTTAGACCATCCCTAGTGTAAAGTCTGGAGAAAATTTGATGATCTAATTAACTTTTTTTTAGGGAATTCTTTGCACTTTTGAATCTCTTTCAGTATTTTTGTGAAGGGCAAAAGGAGCTGAATTCTGCGTCATTCCAATTTTCTCTGCACTTCATATAGTGGAAATCATGGGATCTGATAGTTTTGGTGGAGGAAGTAGTGTGACAAAATCAGTTTGTGCCTTGCTCCCTTACTACAGTTTTGTGAAAGAGACCACTTCATTGAAACAGAAGTAGTAAGATTGACTGAATAATAATTGCTGAAGTCAAAGAAATCTTCTGTTTTTC
>NW_009647595.1:8156443-8172790 GCF_000708025.1 Charadrius vociferus
TATCTATATCTATGACACACCCAAAATTAGATCCTAAGACTGGATCTGGTTGCAGCTCGGTCCTGATTATATGTGCCCAGTAGAACTAATGTTTGAGAGTAAAATCCACATGTTAATTTAGACTGACATATTTATTTTAGTGCACGTGCAGTAACAGAGATGACTATGAAAAAATAGTTACTATGAATCAAATTTAATGGCAGTGAAATTGTGGAATTTGATCTATCAATTAATAAGCCACTTAGATTAAGTAAGAATGTTCTCTTGACTCTGGGTTTGATTAGTTGCGTGGATTTATCTGGAATCAATGGTATAGTTTGAAACATTTCATAAGATAAAAGTAATTAATGTGCTTCTGAAACCATTTTATATCCTTCCCATCCCCAAGCAAGTTAAACCTCTTACAAGATTTTGCTTTAAAGAAACGCAGGTTTTAAAACTGATAAGCACGATCTTCTAATGCCAGTTTCTGGCAGTCTTGGTCTGGGAGTCTGAGGTGTAAATTTGTGTATAATCATCTGTATCACTGATGTGTATAGATAACTCTTAAAAATAAGTGTTATCCTACTATCATTTTAATAACTTCTTCTTTTTCAGACTTGGAGATTTTGCAATACAAGGTGCCAGTATAACTTTCTGAATGGTCATGTAAGCACCGTTTGTTGTATGCAAGAAAATAACCCTGGAAAAAGCTTTGGCATTTATCACTTCACATTTATCATTCAAGGTATCCATCTCGTATTGAGAAAATAGATTATGAAGAGGGGAAGATGTTAGTCCATTTTGAACGTTGGAGTCATCGCTACGATGAGTGGATTTACTGGGACAGCAACAGGTTGCGACCCTTGGAAAGACCAGCGTTAAGGAAAGAGGGGCTGAAAGATGATGAAGAATTTGTTGTAAGTAGCACATTTATTTTGTCTTTGGCTTTTTTTTTTTTTTGTAAACGGTGCTACTTAGTTCCCTGCATTAAATCTCTTTAGCATTTAATGTTTAATTCTTTTTAGGAAAAAATCTAAATGATTAAAATATTAATGACTAAATTTGTCTAAAATAGGATTTTAAACCTGGAGAAGAAGTCCTAGCTCGTTGGACAGACTGTCGATATTACCCTGCAAAGATTGAAGCAATTAATAAAGAAGGTATGTATTCATGTATGGTCCATTCGTGAGGACTCTTTCCATATGCTGTGCTGTAGCTGTAGTCTGCTTAAAAAATTGACATGCATATAAAGTTTTCCTCCCTGCCTAAATATTAAGTGAAAATGTTTCTATTCTGTCAAACTTAGTAAGAAGTTTGTCTTTTATCTGTGTGAAATTAAACAATTGTAATTTCTCCTGGAAGACAGAAACCTTAATGTTTCCTCAGTGATGAGAAGAGTATCTTGTGCACGGTGTTATGCGTATTTTCTACTATTGTTGGTTTGGGCTAGTGATACATTTAAATTTGTGTAATTGTTTTAGGAATGGTAGGTCTTTTGAAATTTCTGTTGAAATTGAAGAAAAACGATGGAAATAGGGAAATAAAGAAACAATTTAGATGCAGTACTTCACAGTGGGGTGATATTTTTTAATGAACATAAGTAGAAGTTAGTTTTTACTGTAGTTTAGAGCAAATGAGGATTTGATTGTGAATTTGTTTCCCTGTTGTGGCAACTTAAATATTACATAATTCTTCCAATGAATTATGAGCAAAAATGACACGGTAGCTTAAACATGCTTGAAATTTTCCAAGTGGACAAAGAGCAACTATATAAAAGCAGGGTTTTATTGAGGCTGTCATTTATTTTTCTTAAAATTTTTGGTCTTGACTGTAGGTAACACCTATTTACTTTGTTCATATAGCCTACAAAAACACATTGCTAAAGCTTTCGTAGTAACAAGGTGTGTTTGTTTCTTAACTACTCGTAGTGATTACATCAATCCTTTTCTAGGAACTTTCACAGTACAGTTCTATGATGGTGTTATTAGATGTCTTAAGAGGATGCATATCAAATCTATGCCAGAGGATGCAAAAGGGCAGGTAAGAATACTTTAGGTATCTTTGTTAGGTTTTATATTGACTATTTTTTTAATATCTTTAATAAATGTCATTTAGCACAACTAGCTTTAGATTACAGTCTTTACTTTAGGTTCTGCACGGCCTTGCTTCACCAGTTTTATGGATGATGCCCCAGAGTGTGCTGCTCAAGTAGTCTTGCTGCTACCTGAAATGTCTAGCTGCCACACATTCCATTGCCGACTAATCTGTTCCCAGAGTTTTGTCTTGCAGTGTTTATAAAACCAGGGGCATCCAGAGACTTTTCCTTCTGGTGTCCTTTCAGAAAATAGTTGAGCTTGTCAGTAGTCTGTGCTGGCGATCGATTTATTTATTCCTCGCCCCATCTCTTTTGTTTGCTACTGTTGTAGCTTTTTGCCCACGTTCTTATTAATGTGACTGTTCTGTGGGGGTTTTCTCCCCTGTATCAGAACTTCTGGGGATTCAGACAGATAAGTATTTCTTTATCTCTGATAATGTCCAGTTGCTGTTAAAGAAGAGATGCTGAGTAGAAATAGAGGAAGGCTGTGAAGTAGAGATCATTTAGTCACTAGGCATATCTTTACTTGCAAAAGAAAAACAACATTGAAAACTGTTACATGCTTTCAATGGAAATACCATTGCATTTATCTTGCATGGTAACTGTATTCTCACAGTTAATGAGGAATTACTCCACTGAAATTATTAAAGACTGGGTGACAAGAAATGTGAAAAAAACTGTTCTTATTTGCTCCCAGTTTTCTTTAGAATACTCTTTCTAATTTGGCAAATGAAATCCAAGTATTTCATAATTACTATTGTAACCACACAGATCATGACGAGGGCAGATGGATAAGCGAAAAGGCTTGAAAACGTTTCTGTATCCTGGCCTCCAGGTTATGGGTAGCTGTATACTGGGATTGATCATCTGTGCAAAAAACACAGGCAACACTGCGCTATTTAAACTATGTTTCCTTAACGAGATTAAACTGAAATCCGTAGTTGCGCTAACACTGGCTTCTTGCTGCAGTTTTACAGTAACTCTGCTGAACTAGAACGTAATATTTCAAACTATTTTCAGTATGACAGTAAGTTAGGAAGCTGGAGTATTTCATTTAACTTCATAAAAAGGAAATCATGGGTAATGTGGTTGTGACTGAACTGAAACAGCCCTTCTGTGACAACGTAAAGTACCTTACTCGGTCCTGTGCTTTTTCTAGGGAGCTATGTTGTGTCTACTCTTGAGTTACTACTCTTAGGCCACAGGCATCTTCAGCTTAAACAAAAATAGTAAATCCATTTCTGAGCAACCATTTTGATGTTCAGACATGCTTGGTGGCAGTTCAGCTCATCTAGTATTTCTAATTTTTCTCAGTAGTTGAGAGTTATGGAGTCAGTCTCATGCATCTCAGGGGCTGAACATAGGTGGCTTCAATGAAGTCTTGAGAAAGAATAAGGGGACCAAATTTATACTTTGAGATGAATTTAAGCATTTTTAAGTTGTCTTGCAGCAAGAACAACGCTAATTATGCTTTCTATAATGCTAATTGATATTAGTCTTAGAATTTCATTTTGCAAAATAGTTAGGCATGAAGTTCTGAAGCTTTCAAAGGCGAAGATACTTTTTCTGCAACATCTCCTACATCATTATGCTGTGGCAAAATGTTTGTTTTTCAAAATATTTTTGTGGTTTTTAGGAATAAAAATGTGATCTAAGATTTGGCTTGAAAATCAGTTGTCTGAAACTGAGCTTTCTACAATCCTGTAACTCAAATGAATGTTTTGAGATTTTTTGCATTATTTATTTTATAAGAAGACACTTACTAAAAATTATATAAATACTAAAAAAACCCCAAGAATATAACTTGATTTGAAAAATAGTGGAGTTGGCAGATCCAAAACTTCATGCTTAATTTAAACCTATGTCTTGGTTTTGTCTGTTTCCAAAGAAAAAACACATTTCAAGAGATGAGTGTAAGCTTAAGATACTTCAAGTTCTAGGGCATTAGCAAATTTAACAAATGTAAGATCTGTTTGGAAGTTGTGCGTTAAGCCTGCAGAATTTGAATTACATCGAGAAAGACAGATCTAGACTAGTTTAGTTAATTCTTTGATTTGAGCTTAGTGTGTCTTAAAGGAAGAGATTGTAAACACTGTAAAGCTCAAACTATTTTTGAGTTGCAGCAGAATTGTGTTTTAATAAGACTCAGCTGTGAGGGTGGAAAGGCAAAATTTTTAAAGGGTGGAAAATACTTGTGTGGTTCAATGCAATGGAACTATAGGTTAGGTTGCTCTGCACATAAGCGCAAATTAATTGAAATCACAGAAATCTGGCTAACGTAGTACAGAGAAAATAAAAAAGGATGGGGATATTGAGACTGCCCTTGTGAGAGCACATATGAAGTATTTGGATAACTTACTTTTTCTGTTTCATGTTTTTTGTTTTATCTTCGATATAATTAGGCGCGCGAGAGGGAGCAGATAGCGCCGGAGCTGAGATTAGTGACGGAAATCGAACCAAAAGAAGTGAGTTTTGAGGAGGGTTTTGAAGGAGAGGGAGGGGACTTGGCACACAGGAAGAGGAAGCTGAGGAAAAAGCATGGATTTGCGATTGGGACAGAGGAAAAAAGAAGATGTGACAGGAGACAATGTGAGCCAAGATGTAGGTGGGGCAGACTGTTTAGAATTGAAAGGTGAGGGTAAGGATTCCAGGCTTGATGTGGAATCAGCCAGTCCATAGACTGATGTTTTATGTATGTGTATGTATGAATGTGTGGGCATTGGGAGTTGTGATGTGTCAGGAGAGGAAAAACTTCTTTAGTACTGTAGAGAAGCAAAAAGGTGGTAATTGTAGGCAGGTGAAGGGAGAACGATGTGTGTGTGAATTCTGGTATTGGCACAAGGGTTGGTTTTTAGAACTGATTCTGGGTTTTGCCTTCCTACTGTTGCAGGTTTAAGCTTATGCAAAGGAATATTTTAAAATACAAGTGGTTTAGCCAATTGATGTATAAGGCTATTGGGTAATTTCTACTAACATATTTCTTGATCGTGCAATTTCCTGTGTTTTGATTTAGTGAATCTAATTAGCATAATGACGGTTTTCCTCAATAGTGATAAAGTAATGTTTTGTCTTCTAACTACCATGTCCCATTACTTCTCTCCTGTCAAATTTCTCAGCTTACTTGAAAGATGAATTTTAGTAAGAATAAGAAAACAGGGAAATATATGTTATTTTAAAGCTATATATATGTACATGAGAAACTTACACTGGGGCGAGATACTGTGGGAAGTGGGAAATCGGGCTGGATGGTGTGGAGTAACTGGTGCAGGGTTACAAAACCACAGCCAATAGAGCGACAATGTCAGGACATGAGGGACAAATAGAGAGAACTTCTCTTAGGAGGATTTTGCTTTTAGTTTATTAATATGGGATGTGTTCATATTTGGGCCCTTGGCTTTGTGTATACTGAATGCTCTGGGGAGAAGTCCTGCTGTTAAAGATTTGCTAGTAATTTCTCGGATATCTATGACATTTAGTGTCCTGCTATTATGGTTGACAGAGTAGATATTTTACAACGGCCCTGAGAATTCCATTTCAGAATTCATTGTGTTTTAGGCTTCCACTGTTATTCTCCCATCTTTTGTTAAATTTTTCTAAAAATTCTGATAAAAGCACCAGCGCATGTTTTTAAAGGAAGAGTTCCTGTGCTCTTCAAAAGAAATATAATCACATTAGCATCTTAGATACAAAATAGTTCTCACATATCAGGAGCTGTGCAGCTGAGCAATCACTCTGCAGGGGTTCAAGGTTAAAAAGCAGGAATTACTTGTGTCACTTCAGTGACTATATATGTACGCTGGAGCCAGAATAAAAACAGACCCACAGAGTTTCTGGCCAATTCAGAATCACAGAATTGTTGCAGTTGGAAGGGACCTCTTGATAATCTTGTCCATCTCCCTGCTCAAGGTTCTCTTCACTGAGTTTGAATTCATGTGTTACTCTAGAAAAAAAAAAGTATAACTATCACCATAATGAATGTCTCTCTGCTCTGGCTTCTGAATGTTTAACCTTTGTTTCCTTCATTGTTACATGTATCCTGCTACCCTTTGTAAGCTCTGTGTCTTAAGGAAAGTATCCAAACAATGAAATAAAATGCAAACAAAAAAACCCCTTCATCTTGCACCAGAACAGCTACCGTTAGAACAGGCTACTTAGTTCATTGCGGTCCTTGAAGCTCGATATCTTTGGAAAGCTTCTGATTTCAGGGTGCTTAGCTTGCCTGAAAACTAAAATGCTGTTCAGAAGCTGTTTTGATGCAGGCTGCCCTTCCTTTGCTTCCCACTTTTATGGTAAGATCCAAGCTCCAGCCATGTTACTGATCCTCTTCATCCCTTGGCCAGGGTACAGTGTAAGACTTCTACTCTCAGGTCTCCTAACTCCTCACCAGCACAAATAGCTCAATCCTCTTTTTGTCCTGCTGGATGGGCAAGGCTCTGGATGGACTGGAGCTAATGTGTGTGCTCGTTTTGGCTGGCCAAAAAAGAGGTATGTGTGTTTTTGATTGACTATGCAGCTGGCATTTAGACACGCTCGTTGTGGCTGGCACGTCACCAAATGGCCTTGGTAGTTGCCTGTTGTGTAAGCATTGCCAAAGCGCTTCCAAACTCTCCTGCTGCTAGCTAGACTGAGTATATGCATCTTGCGTTGACAGTTTGGATACAGAACACTTCATCTTAGGGGAGTCAAAACTGTTGGCGTTTTAAAGTACGTAGCTTGGTGCACTGTAGAAGCATAACCTATGGAAAACAGATTTAAAAGTACTCAGCTATAGAAAAGGAAAAGCATAATACGAGAAAGTAATGCTTTGTATTTTGTGTTATGCTTTTCTCTTACATCAAAGGAGGCAAATAAACCTCAGTAGGACAAAAATTGGAAAGACTTATAATACATAATGAGTGAGGGAAAAGCTGCGTTGAAACAAGATTTATAAAATCAAGACACTTTAGGTACCTCACATGATAACATAACAACAAGGAAACAGTCCAGAATAAAATATAGTCTGTTCACAGTTGGGGGGAAAAAAAAGTATTACTATTTGTAAAAACTAGACTATTTATGAAACTAGACAAAAAAATAGTCTGTATCATAGCTTTTTTATATGTGGTAGTACAAATCTGCAAATACTCTTGTAGCCAAGTTGCCATGTAGTAAATTAATTGTTGTTCAAAACACTCAGTTGCTTAATTTTACTGCTGAAGGTTGAACATTGCTATTGGGTTTTATATCACATGTAACTTCTCCATGAAAATATTCTGTACCTTGATGTTAAAGAAAATTTAAAAAAATACTTTAGTAAAAAGGATCAAGTTTAATTTTTTGCAATCAGATTGATCCCTGACATTCAGGAGACGTAAGGCAGGAGTCTGATCGCTCCGAACTAGTGGAAAGAGCTTGTCTCAGCCTTGGAAGTATTTAGTTCTCTCTGTTGACTTACAGGTGGCTAGACTTTGTCTACGTGCCAAGGAGTAGATGAATTAGGGCTGTATGTTCTGTTGTTCACTCCTTGGATGTTTCTGTATGATCAAATAAGTCATTATCCAAAATGGCACTTCTGTTACCTTAAATGTGGATTGTGAAATTCAGTCATGTTATAGAGCGCTTTATTGAAATTATTGAATGAAACGTGTAATGTGCAATATGAAAAGAGTGCTATCTGTACTTATTCTAGAAACACAGATATAATTCAAAAAGAGTTGTCCCTGCTTTATCAATTTAATTCAGGAAGAACTCTGCCCAATCATGCAGCTGACTGGACCATGCTTTGAGTCGATTGTAGTTTTGAATAATAGTTAAATTTGAGCAACAATGGAATTGATGTATTTCACAGCCGGAAGGGTAAGAAAACAGTCAGTGTTCTGGGTTTGGGAGCTCCTGGGTTTCTAAAGCTAGGACACATAAAATAGATAGCAGGGAACGCGTGCAGCCAGAATTCTATACGTAGTGTGCTTTTGAAGGTTTTTTCTTTTTGCTTTTTATCCATGTGGCATACTGATAGTACTTCAAGTTTATTTAGGCAACTTGGGAAACTCATTTTAGCACTCTTTGAGTAGTAACCATAAAAATAAATTCAACTGCTCTTGAATGTTTCTAGATAAACTTTCACTGGGTTTATAAGTATGTTTTGTTTGAATCTCGGGCACTTTTTAATACTTACTTACCATGTTTTCCTTTTTGGAGGATTGGATAGCTTTGGTCAAAGCCGCTGCTGCAGCAGCGGCCAAGAACAAAGCAGGAAGTAAACCTAGAACCAGCGCAAACAGCAATAAAGATAAAGAGGACAGAAAATGGCTAAAAGTTCCTTCAAAAAAGGAAGAAACCTCAACCTCTGCAATCATGCAGGAAGTCCAAAAAAAGGAAGAGGAGCCTACATCTAGTGACACATTTGGTAAAAAATTCTATACAAGATAAAATAGGTTTTTCTGTAATGTTGAAGTAGAATTCTTGATGTTAATTTTGCAGTTAAATAAGAACTAGTATTTTTGGAGGAAGATGTCTCATTTGCTATTGTGATAACTTAGTGATACATAACATCAGAAACAATTTTTATCACTTCAGTCAGAATTTACTGCTTGTGCAAAACTTCTAACTAGCTCTAAAAAGAGTGGAATACAGGTGGGTTTTTTTTAATGACTTCATTGTATACTTTTGTTCATATTCCTGCTTCTTCTATTATCTGTGAGATCATCTCTGATTCTGTTATAAGAAAAAATATTCCAGTATGGATGATATATCCATATTCAGGGATGTTTGAAACTATTTCTCGTTTGACAAGAATTTGTTTGCAATAGTCTTTAATACTACATTTCTCATAATGAGTAAAAGCTAGAAATTTTGAGGTAATCTGCATCTAATGCATCAGTGTGTGTAATAATAAATCTTAAGAATGTGTCATTTTCATTTTTAATAGAATTTTAAAGTTACTTTACTGCAGTATTCTAATAGCAGTGCTGAAATACTTGAGTATTTTGGGTGTATTTATGAAATGTGAGTTTATTAGATTTCTCTTCTGTTTAAAAGTAGGATTTCCTGTAGTGGATGTTCCAAAGATGGCCTTTGTGCAGGCAGAAAGCACGCTATCACACAAGAGGAAAAGTAATCTAGGCAACTCATTTCAGGCCAAGAGAGCTCGTCTTAACAAGATCACTGGTAAAATGCTTTTTTTAATTATTGACATTTTTCCTTTTTAATGTAGTGAAATATACGTGCTTACATATAAGGTACTAAAGTAGCTTGACAAAAGCACATTCATGGCCAGGTATTCACTACAGTCTTTTACTTGGAATCTATAAATGGTAATAAAACCTACCTTGTTCAGGAATTCAGAAGATGGTCTCGGACTTGACTTGGTCTTTTTAGCTTTCTAGGAATGTAACCATCCTGAACTGATGACTTTCTTGAGTATATTTTAACTCCAGCTGCACAATTTTCTTCATTATCGAGTGAATTTGGGGTTTGTACAAATTCATAACATGGTCATGAGTTATGTACCACCACTGCAAATTAAAGCGTTTGTTAGCTGTGGAAAAACTAAATGTTTTGTCATAGTTTGTCATAAAGTAAAACTGTTGCTGAAAAGAGTTTACAGTATGTCATTTAAAAGTATACAAGCCTAGCTACAAATTGAAGCAATGAAGATCTAAAAAGGCTTTTTTTGGTGTGTAAAGTGTTCATTCCCTACATTTATTACTCAGAGGTATTAATGGAAAACAAGTTTACAGCTATAGAGTACATTTTATACAACAGGAAATGGAATAATAGATAATCGGTTTTATCTTTAAAAGTTGCGTTTTATTCCAAAACTTAATAGAAATTTACTTAATTGTGGAAAAATTATTTCAATTTGTATCCTCCCTACCCTGTGCCTCCCAATAAGCAAATTGTGTTGCCAGCATGATCCTGTCAGTATTTAGGATGAGGTAATATGTTTGTATGTGTGTTGGGAAAGTATCAGGTGCTTTTCATAATCTGGGTGGAAAAAAAAATTGGGAAGTCTCCCCCTTTAACAGAGGGGCCTTTGGACAGACAGTAAGATGGAAATGCCTTCCACTCATTCTTCTAGTAAATATTGTGCCTGAAGTCTGACAAACTTTTGTGTGTTACAGATAAGAGGGGATTTTTGTTTGTTTGTTGTAGTAGATGGTGTATGTTTGTTCATACAAAAAGTCTTACTTGTTTCTATAAGGTAAAAAGAACCTGATTTACTAAACTGTGTGATGAGGGGTTTTGGTGTGGTTTTTTTTTTTTTTTCCAGACTTGTTTTGGCTGATCTAACCTTTCATAGGTCAGCAGTGGAGGATGTTAGTAATTTTTCTTATGAGTGTGGTTCCATTTCAGTCTCTCAATCAGTACTTCAATGTAAAGGAGAAAATAAACGAAATGGGCCAGTGCGGCACATGATATGAAGGAAGCAGTCTTTAGAAAAACCCATCTTGTGCCTCCAGGATTTTCTTTCCTGGAAGGCTTCTTATTTGATACTGCGTTTACTTAACAGATGTCTGATTTATCAGCCTCATTTCTACTGTCCTTTGCCCATACTGCATACACCCTCAGTTAAGTCCCAATTTAATTGCTGTCATGAGCAGTAGAGTTAAGACGTATACTACTGATATATATTTACAGAGCCCTGTTATTTCTTTCCTATAGCAATTAGTAGCAGAAGATACCAAAACCAGCTGAAAAACCTATACCTCTAAGAAATTGTATTTTTCTGTGCTTGTGAATAGATTCTCCTTTCCTAATGAGCTTTGTGAGAATAATAGCAGTTGGGTGGGCTCATATGGACTGAACTGAATAATCAGAAAACATAATGTTGCAGCCATTGACTTCATTATCATTCTAAAAACAGTGTTTGTCTCTGTCTGTGAAAGCATACTCCGCTAGGAGAGAATGTGTTACCATTCAGTGAAAGTGAATTAATACTTTTAATTGCAAGATGAAATCTTTCATGCTTGGTAGTTGCTTTGTGTAACTGTTGTCAAATTAACACACTTCTGCAACTCATACTGTAGTAGAGTTTTTATTGTTGCATGTAATAGAATAGTTTGAAAATGTAACTCCTGATGATCAAACTTTGTTGCGGGTGGAGTGATGCAATTCACTCAGAGAGAAACAGCAATATATTTATTGATAGAAAACGGGGATTTAACAAAGTTTATTAAATGTGACAGTGGTTTAATGAGATTTGATGGCAAGGTACACTTGATTATATACTGCATAGAGGACAGGGTCAGACAGAGCTGTCAGGGAGACCCTCCTGTTGAGTCACGAGGTTCAGAGAGGACTCCCTGGCTTTCCAAACTCCTCGGAGAGGCGTCTGGGTGCAGCTGGATCCAATCCTAGTCCCGGACTTGGTCAATGGTTTATGTCTAAAGGATTGTACGTGCATAATCAATCTAAGATATAGTCTTAGTGAAGCTTCAAAGTTTACCGTGCTATTAGTCACTCACTGAGGATCTGTTATGGCAAGGAATCTCTGAAACTCAAGGAATAACCTTGAGAGCTGTCCCTACTGAAGGGGAGATCCTGGTGTGCAGCCTACTGCTGTGCAGGAAGGCTAAAAGAGTTATTGGGCTGTTCACTGTGTATGGGGGTAAGATGATTGACTCGTGGTCATATATGCATACTGACCATAGATGTTAGTTTCTTCAAAATTTGGCTTGGGTTGGACATTGACCAGCACTGTGGTTAGGTGGGAACATTGCCATAAATTAGCCCAGGGCTGTTGTGTTTCCCCCAAATCCCCTTTGACCAGATGCATCCATCATGACTGGCACTGGTAGGGTTGTAGGAAAAGGTCAGGTTGGGTGGGGGGAACACACCGTCACACTCTTGCTCTGGGCTTATTTTTTCTGCTTGAAAAACTTGTAAATTGTCATGTCTGTCTCCGGCATGAGCTTTTAGATTTGAAGGAAGGTTGGGAGTCATGCTGGTGTATCCATCAGAATGCTTACAAAAGAATTGTAAAGCATTATAGCTGTTAGGAAAATGTTCATTTACCAAGGAGAGCAGGGGAAGGACTTTTTACTAGGTCATGTAGTGACAGGACGAGGGGGAATGGATACAAACTGGAAGAGGGCAGGTTTGGATTAAACATTAGGAAGAAGTTTTTCACTTTGAGGGTTGTAAGGCACTGGAGCAGGTTGCCCAGAGAGGTTGTTGAGGCCCCATCCCTGGAGGTGTTCAAGGCCAGGCTGGACGTCACCTTGGGCAACCATGGCAGGGGTTTGGAACTCGATGATCTTCAAGGTCCTTTCCAACCTAAACCATTCTATGATTCTAAGTGTCTTATGGCTGTTTTGGGGAAATAGAGCACAGAAGGTGGTTGTAGGAGGCTGTCTGAAGGAAACTGTTTTCTGGATTTCAGTTCAGTATTTGTTGCAGAAGGTTCTCCTTGTCTGCCACAAGGGCCACAGGTGCATCTGGTGTCTTTGCTCACCACTCAACAAAAGAAAGTTGTTCCTTTGTTCCTTTTTCTTCTGCTACAGTCACTGGGGGAAGTTGTATTTCCTGAAGGATATCTCCTGCTAAGCATGGATTAATGTCATCTTCCAATTAATTTTTTGCCTCTGTGGGAATGCTTGCTTCTACATAGCCTACTGCAGCGTTGGTACCTAAAAGAATAGATAACATCTGCAGCAAGCTTCCAGAACAAACCACTTCTGGTTCACTATGCCACCCCATGCTTTTTATCTCTTACGTGCTGTTACTGACAGGGGGTGGTGAATCTGTAGTCCTGCTGCTGTAATAGCTTGTGGAGTTGTTTTGTCTTTTCTACAGGCATGGTAATTGGTTAGAAGGATACTTAATGGGGTAGAGAAGGAGGAAATATTCACGTCTGACAGAATCTAGGTTCGTTTCTTGGCTTTACTTTCTGAGCACTGAGCGTCTAGGTAGAAATAAAAATCATAGAGTCATAAAATGGTTTGGGTAGGAAGGGACCTTTAAAGATCATCTAATCCAGTCCCGCTGCCAAGGGTTGCTCAAGGCCCCATCCAACCTGACCTTGAACATGGTCAGTCATGAGGCATCCACCACTTCTCTGGGCAGCCTGTGGTTTGTAGAACCACAAAAGCTGCCTTATAGACTGTTGTTTACAATTTAAAACTCTACTTCACTTACTTTTGAAAATTATTTTATGTTTTTCATTGTATATGCATGGTTGTCAATATAAAAAACATTACTAATTTTGCAACTTGATTTGAACAGGGTAATTTGAGTCAGAAAGGTTTATTTAGGTCCATGAAACTTAAATCTTTTCTGAAGCCTAATGCAGAATTAAAATCTTTCCTGATAATTTATTTGTGTTAATATAATAGGGCTAAGTTTCTGCTTTTCGGTTAACCTATTTAGCTGTAAGATCAGTTAGTTTTCACCTCTTGTTATGGATGTGGTGTTCTGAAAAAGTTCATTTAAAACACCACTACTTTCCGGTAAACTGAAGCATAACTTAATGTAAAGAGTAAATGGAAAAAAAGCACCTATTATTTACTCTGGAATGCTGAAATGTGGTAGCTCTCTAGCAAAATACCACACTGTTTTTCGTGTGCATGTTTTTTGTTGGGTTTTTTTATGTCCTAACCACTTCCTGAGAGCCCAGGCTTCACTAATTTATAATTCCTTGGGCATTGTGCACTGTAAATTAATTTTGTGCATATCTATTTTTTCATGGAATGCAATAGGAACGTCCTGTGGATCTGTCAGCTTAAGTTATTTTTGAGGACTTAAACTCTCCACCCCATATATTGACGTACCCAGGATTATAATAGTAACTTTTATTCAAATTTGTGTTTTTCTGGTTTTATCAATTCTGCTTTGTCTTATGGCATAGAACATTTCTTTCTTTGCATACTTAGGTAATTGAAGTTACTGTGTAAAGCAGAACTGAAGCTATTGCTGTCTGCTTAGCCAACAAAAAGCTTCCTCATATTTATGTTGCCCTGTCTTCTACAGATTTTTTTTTTTTTTTAGTGATATTGTATATGTATATTAGTAGTGATATTGTATATGAGTTCATGAATGAAGTGACATATTCAGATGTATTTGCTCCCAATACGGTTTTGTTGTTGAGGTAATTTGGGAGCTCCACTGTTGAGAATATTCATTTGGAAATGAAATCCCTTGTTTTATTCTGTCTGAGAAAGGTTTGTGCGTGTTAGAGTTAAGAAGTAGTAATACAACTTCTGATGGGAATTTATAAAGACTGGAAAGGGGAGAGATAAAGGTTTGTAAATAATTTTGCTCTCTCAATTTACTTAAGTATTGTAGACTTGGTTTTAAAGCCCAAGTGCTTGGGCCTTGAAAGGATGGTGAGACATTACTTCACAATTGATTATCTGATTTTTATCTTGTTAGTAGAAATGCCAGAGAAGAACCTTTTGTGAAAGGGCACTGTCATAGGAATGTTCTTTAACTTTTTGTTTCTTCTAACTTCAAGTGTTCAGCTTTGTGTGGAATCGGTTCAGAGAGAATTATGTTGTAGATATAAGCAGTTCATATTTCTTGTCTCACTGTTTTTCTTTATTTTCTCCAAATTCTTGTTGCAAGCTGCTTCTAACTAAAAATCTCTGCAATTTTTCTCCTAAGGTTTATTGGCATCCAAAGCTGTTGTTGCAGATGGTGCTGAAAAAAAGGAAGGCAACAAAGAAACAGCTCCAGTCCTGGAGCAGGTATGAAATGGTAGAGTTTGATTCTTTTGCAAGGTTCCCACTGGAGTGTGCCATGGAGATATAGTACCTACAACATTAAAATTTGCCCCTTCAGATATAATAGGGAACTGAAAATTGATGTTATGTTTACATTTCTGGCAGAGCCAGAAGTATGGAATTTAATTGTCTCTAAACACAGTGTTGACTTGAATTTCAGTAATGAGCTTTTATGTTAGAAAATGGAAAACAAAGAAAAATGTAGTCTCCATGCAACAAATGTGAGGAGACCAGTGTCCCAAGGTCCAGTTTCATAGCTGGAACCATGTGACTGGCTTAGGAAAAGGCCCTTACACAAATTTGATTTGTGTTTGAAACAGGGTTTTTGACATCAAGTAGAACTTCTTTTCAAAGAAGTCTCTTTTATATTGTAAGAATTTGGTGTTGTAGGCTTGTATGTGTTTTATGAAACGCTCAATGAGCCATACATTTTGCAAGGGTGTGTATTTTAATAAATACAAAAAAGAAACTTTTAAATAATGTTAAGGGTCTGATTTTTAAACCTGCATATTTGCAGGACCTGAAGGCTGCCATTTTATCTTTGGCTTATTCTATTGTGTTCAGGCATTGCTTGACTCCGAGTTGTGCATTATCTTGCATATTAAAAGGGCTGAATGCCTAAGCACGGTAAAGCAAGCTAAGGATGAACAGTAGTCTTGATTCAGGATGTTCTTCTTTTCCAATGTTTTGAATCAGAGCCTTAATGTAGTTTTAATACAGCTTTTTTGTATTCGTTTTCATTCTTCTTTAACAGCAGCATTTGAATGAAATAGCCTTGCTGCCCACGATTCTTAAAAGAATGCTTCTGTTCTTAAGCCCCGGCACACTCTATGAACAGTCCCTACCCCAAAATTTATTTGATATTTTGGTTGTACTGGTTCTTTAGAGCTGATATATAATTGCATTGCTGTGGTTTTTCCATTGACACCGCATTGGATGCGAGTTTTGTCAATGGAACACGATTTTCTGTTTTTAATGCTGTCACTGTAACGGCTAACGGAGCCACTACGGTGTCAATGCATTGACCGATATTTTGCATAAAGGTTTACAATGTATTGACATGACATTCCATTTCTCAAATTTTTGCATATTAAAGATGCTATGATTTTATTGCTACTGTGTGTGATATTTTCAATGTGCAAAAAACTGTGAAATGGCTTACAGCATGTTGTTTTTGGAAGAATCATTACAATGTAAATCTTATCATGCAGAATCCCATTACGGTGAATGGGACTTTGTGGTTTACATAGACTGTGTATGCAACAGTATAAACTACAGTGCATATTTACTAAAAACTTTTTGTTACTTCTTAGACTTAGTAACTCGGCTGTTTCTGTTTTATTGATTAGATATAAAAAAAAAGATGTCTCTGTCATTGTTTACATGCTAATGGTCTGAAAAACCTCATTTTTGGGAATACTAGTTAAGCTCCTTTAAAGAGGCATCTAAAATCCCAAATTGTCTTTTTCCTTCGCTTCCAGCTAAAACCAGAAACCTCACAAACACTTAAGTGAATAACTGTGGGGAGGAAAATTTGAGATTCAAGCTTTTTTTAATAATTTCCTGCTG
>NW_009647595.1:8172817-8182746 GCF_000708025.1 Charadrius vociferus
TGAAATTCAAATTAAAATGGCCGAGTTATAAACCTCCCCAAAAGGTTTTCCAATAGCAAAGCTGACATTTCTTAGAGGTTTTGTCCGCTGCTGCTATAAAGTTGAATGGGTTAAATATCTTGTAGGTTTTTTTAATAATGTGATACAGAACATGGTAGAAGTATTCAGGCCAATAGCCGAAAACTGACTTTGTTGATGGAAGTTTATTTTATTTATATTTATATATTTTTAGTTTACGGTTGTCTTAAACCCAAAACCTCAGATGATTAGTTGCAGATAAGTAGTTTATTTAACTGTATTAGGGTATGTCATGTTATATTTCCTTTTGACCAAGACCTGATTAGATGAATAACATTAATTCATTAAGGTTTTTAATGTTAATTTGTCCTGTTAAAAGGTTAAGCACCTTATCAAAATATTAATTTAATTTTTTTAATCTTGTTTAACTTTGTAATTTGAAAGTAATGGATGCTGTAGTAATGTCTTTCACATCTGTGAAGATGAACAATAAAATTGTTTATTTACAAGTTATGACTCTAATTAATTTCTGGTAATACCTCTCATAACCAGCATAGGTATACTCTACAGTTCATGGAATATTTTATTTAAATGAATAAACTGCACTTAGTACGTGTGTAATTGAGTTATTCAAGGTAGAACTGATGTCTGCTGAATGGGATGTTTTGCACCGTATTTTTACATGATAGTTCCAGCAAAGCTATTCATGTAGCATTCAGGGGTGCCCTTTTACAAACATAGAATGTGCACTGTTTGTTTTGCCTTTTTTTTTTTTTTTCCAGTGGAACATGGAAAGTTCCAGTGGAAAATAAAATTGTGATTTATAACAAAACCCAATAATACTCAAATAATGAGATGTGATGTTTTTAGTTTGGATAAAGTGGTACACACATTCTAGAAATATCTTTCTACTTTTTTATGGTTTTGTTAGATGGTACTATCCTGTGTCATGTAACTGGGGCAAGAAAGGGGACAGGTTTAAGAAATGCTCAGATACTTTAGTTTGCCATTATTGGGCAAGTTGTAACACATGCACAGTTTATTTGGTAAAGTTGGAAGATCTTCCTTCCAGTTAAAAATCTAAAATGCTGATGTCTGTCAATGCATGCTAATTGTTTAAAACTAATACTTCAATACGTGTATTAAGAAGGATGAAAACTGATGAAATTGGAAAGCTGCGTTATATGTTGATTTTCTTTTTTTTTTTGGCTTTTTCTTCAAAAAGTGTTTAACTCTTTATCTGCTCATTTTTCTCCAACAGTTAGCAATCTATTTAACCCTGTGGTGCTAGAAGTTGTGATTTCTACATGTGTTTGCACAAACATATAATGTGGTGAAATCCAGACTCCCAGCACTGAAAGGGGTTGTGAGAGTGTGTTCAGTATTTGGAAACTTTTTATTGTTTTCAGACATTCCTTAAAGGAGCATTATCAACTTTTTCAGGTTCTTCTCTAAAAATGAACAAGGATTGCTTGCTCATAGCAGTGCAGAAGCCTGTCAGAGTTTAAGGAGCGTCGTCCGGATGCTCCTAGTCATATAGTTTAGTTTTGGGGAGTTCTGTGAGGAGCAGATTTGGACTCCAACTTGGTGTTCTATGACTGCAGATCAGTGTATGTGTTCTAGCTTGTAACAAGCATTGTCTGAGTTACACTTTGAGACAGCACTGACAGTCCTGGTCTATGAAAGATGAAAGAGACAAAAACTGAAAGAACGTCGGTGAATTTTTAAAATGAGAAAAGAGGAAAAACATTTTCTTTTCAGGCTTTTTGCAGGTATTTTAAATAGTAAGAAATGAGGATGTTCTGAATACTGAAAATAATTGATAGTGCTCCTTTAAAAAAAAAAAAAGTTTAATGTGATGCATTTTAAATAGTTGTCATTTGTATTGAAAATAATGTTGCTTTAAAATGTTTTGAATACTAAAGTTGCTTTTAAAAAGATCAAAATAGAATACAGAACTACAGCGAAGAAACTGAAATAAAAGTATCAATTTTTTATTATTTATTCAGGAGATTTCACCTAAACCACAAAGTCAGAAAAAAAATGAAGCTGATATTAGCAGTTCTGCCAACATTCAGAAACCTGCACTGTTATCCTCAACTTTGTCTTCAGGAAAGGCTCGCAGCAAGAAATGCAAACAAGAATCTGGAGATTCTTCTGGGTGTATAAAGCCCCCTAAATCACCACTTTCCCCAGAATTAATACAAGTCGAGGATTTGACGCTGGTCTCTCAGCTTCCTTCTTCTGTGATAAATAAAACTAGTGAGCACAGACATTTTAAAAAAAAATACCGTAATTACTTACAAGAGATATACAGAAAATTTTTTTGGTTGTAAATGGCTATTGCTTTTAAAAATGAATCTGCTTTAAATAAAAAAGTCCAAGTGGGAGAATTAGGGGTAGCTCAGTATTAAAAGTCAGGTCACAGAATAAGGCATATGAATTACTCTACTGGAAATAATACATTTAAATAATACATTTATATTTATAGAGTCATGGCTTTTAATGGTTGGCTTTCCCTCCAGCTTAAATCTCCACATTAGTATGAACAGTGAAACAGGAAAAGTCAATCCTTTCTTCTGAAGGGGCCTGATTCATTAAAAAGAAAAGATGTACACCTTGGTTGTTGACCTGCCCTTCTCTGAGAAATTCCGCCTTCAGCAGGCTGATGTGCTGTCCCTGTTGGCTGTGGCATTCTTCACCTTATGTGATATTTCCTGCAAATATGATGTAAAAGAGAAGATGGGTTCAAGATGTGTGGTTGGGAAATATATAAAAAATCGGGTTTCTTTTTCTCAGAAAAATGCCGTAGGTGTTCAGCTTCTTAACATGTATAACTGATTTGCAAAGTACCAAAATATGGTTATCAGAAGAACAGGGAAAGGTTTACGC
Source organism: Charadrius vociferus (assembly GCF_000708025.1). Taxonomy (NCBI): domain Eukaryota; kingdom Metazoa; phylum Chordata; class Aves; order Charadriiformes; family Charadriidae; genus Charadrius; species Charadrius vociferus. Next base: position 8,175,728 of record NW_009647595.1, read on the forward strand.
TGCATCGTTGAATATGCTATTTTTTGTGAATATTAATTTTTTTTTTGAGATTACATTAGGTTTTTAGTGTTGCTTAGGGTCAGGCTCTTTGTTGCCTGAAGAACATTAAATGATGAGGCTGAGAGTTGAAATAAATGTGGGTTCCAGTAAGTCGAAAGCTACATTTTTGTTTCACTTTTAGAATAGTGATTGAGGATGGAAGACTATACCTGCATCGTGTGTTCCCCTTAACCTTGATTTGATAATTTCCCTTAGGAGATAAGTGTCTTGTAATCTTTTCTCACAGATTACTTTAAATGAATGGGAGAGGGAGGGCTGCAAATTCAGCCATCTTTCTTTATTCTGGACATGTTGGTATAAATTGTATTTTGTCCCCACAAAATATTACTGGTCTTCTATATTGTAATATAGAATATATTGCCCTCCCTCCCCACCCCTAAAATAATGGTAAGTAGTTTTCCTTGCACGTGTTTGTATTTTGGATTAAGTTGGATTTCTCTGTAGCAATATTTTAAAAATAAGCTAATTTAAAAATTGGTTACTTAATAGCTTAGATCTTGTTAGTGCTTTCTTTTAATCTTTGGCTTCTAAGTCTTTAACACTTCTAATGGAAATTTAATTTTGCTGTGTCTATTTTTAAATCTGTCTATCTTTGACTGTAAAAACTTCTTAAGAAAAGGAGAGAACAGTGATTTACAGCGTAATGATGACTTAAATGCTTTTCTAGGGCAAAACTTGTGAAGCTGGGTAAAATTGGAGAGGTGTAGGGGAGTGTGGGTATTTTGTTTTTAATGAATCAGGCCTATATTAACCTATATCAATCACCGCCCCCTTTTTTGTTTTAAGTATGAGGTTCTTGAGCCTTCTTACTGCGCCATACATTAGCAGTGTGCATTTGAAACATAGTTGGAGCATTGATATCAGGTTAACAGAAGACAGGAGGTGGGATATAACATTAACCACTGTGTTTGATTATTTTTTTTAAGTTGTATGTCACCACTATTAACGACTCTTTAGATCTTTAACTGTGACCATTTGTTCTGCTTAATGTTAAATCCTATTGCCCCCTTCCGTTATAAGTAGCCTACTCTCATGGGTTATCTGGGGGGGTTGCTTATTGTAAGTACACTGTTTGCCTAAAACAACAGCCTTTATCACTGGGGAAGTACGTACCCTAATATAATAATGTATAATAAGCAAAAAGCAGAATCATATCTTGAGCATAACTCTTTTTTTTTTTTTTTTTTTTTTTGCTCCTGGTAGTCACAGTTTTTAATTACTTTTACCAGTTCTGCTGTGATTACCAGCTTTGCAAATAAGAGCTATTTAAAGCACTCCCCATCTTTAGATTTCAAATACTGCGGTAAGATTATGGTATATCTCTCTGCTTCATGAACATTGAAAGATCTCTTTTTAGGTCCATCACAGCCAGTGAATTCCCCTAGATCCTACAAACATAGTCAACGGAGAAGAAGATCACAGCGTTTAGCCACTTGCTCCTTGCCTGATGATTCTGTAGAAAAAGTTTCTTCTCCCTCTTCAATTACTGATGGAAAAGTGTTCTCCATCAGTGGTCAAAACCAACAGTCATCAAAATTGGAGGGTAATGTATCTTAATCTAATAAAGAACTGCCCAAGAGAAATTGAATCATAAAAATGAGACCTTTCACGGTTTTCATCTAACGGGATATTTTGACTTGCTGTAGCTAAAGCTGTATGCTGTTCCTATGTTACGTAATGCTGCAATCCAAACTGTTGTTTGTTGGACCTATGTATCTTTTTTTAATATTACATTTTTTCTTTTATGTAGTACCTGATGTTGCTCATATGTCACTTGAGAAGCGTGGACCATGTCTCCCTCTTGATTTAAGCCGTAGTTCGGAAGTTACAGCACCATTATCCACAGAATCCACTTTCCGTAATGAATATCCCAGTAAAGACAAGGAAGATATTCAGATGATTACATATCTTTCTTCCAAAGCAGTAACTGATGGAAGAGTAGCTACAACAGCGTCAGGTAAAAGAGATTCAGTATACAACCAGTTAGGCTTATAGTTGTAGGGTTAAAATGTGTATATATGCAGTCACACAGAAAGAGGGGGATACTTTCTTTTTTTTCCCCTTTCTGCACACTCACAAACCTGCCACTCTTCCTGGGATCCGTCCATCTGCATATTCTTTTTCTTCCACGGGCTTTAAGCGGCATTAACACTTTCTCTAATACACTTAAAAGAGGAGGATCTGCGAGTGTGGAATATAAAAAGCAGTATTTCTTCCACAAATATTTTATATTATTAAAACTTGTAAAAATAATTTATTAAGTTGTTTACTAACATACAATACCTATTAAATGTAGCTATACTCAATGATCTTCAGCTTTAAAACTTAGTAGCATTTTGCAAGGCAGTCAGTATTCCTCTACCTTTGCTTCTGTTTGCAGTGGAAAACTTGTCATTTGCTTGCTCTGAAATGTTACTTGAAAATATTTCTGAAAAATCCTCTAAACCTTTGATAAACCTGGATCACCCTCACAGAGTTAGCATAGAGCCCAATACTGGAACTCTCTGCTGCTTCTCACTTTAACAGCTTACTGGGTGTGGTGGTTTAAGTGAATCACTTGGATAGAGGCAATTAAGAGTTTGGGGGAAGGGTTTACATAGTGATTTGCAGATGGTAAAAGTGGGTTGTTTTCATCCAGTGTATGTTTGGTGTCCATATACTTATTTCATAAATAAGTTTCTTATGCGGGTGAGTATCATACCATTTTTAATTGGCTTCCAAGAAAAAATACTCTCACAAGCCTTTTGGGGGGGGTTTTGGGGTTTTTGGGTGTTTTTTTTTTTTTCTTGTTAGATGAGAAAATTCTTCAGTAAAGTGAGAGGAGGAAAAAAAAAAAATCAAATTATTGTACTCCGCTGGGGAAGTTTTTGGTCAATATGATTGATAGTAAGGCAGGACAACATGACCTTAAGGTATATGATTATGGCAGTCAAATTATAACTTAGTCTTGTTTAAGGTGTGTCGGGGGGGAAATAGCAACTTTCGGTCTGTTGATAGTACAGCTGCAGTGTTCAGTGGGTCAGTGAAGCCTTTTGTTTAGTACGCACAGCCCCTTCTTGGGTGTCTGCTCACACATGCTCCCGCTGAAAAGTGTAAGGTGATCGTTTCATCGAGTTGTAGCATAGCTATTTAACATGTGTCAAAAGCTGGGTAGGATTCTTGGATCAATACTGTGTAAATTAAAATAGATGATTGCAGTTACTATTTCTCTCAGAATTCTATTAATCTCTTACACTAATTTGTCAAAATAAGGCCTACGGAAATTTCTAATGAACTGCCACTTAAGCTTTTAAAAATATTACTTAATTTCTCGAGTGAAATCATGTGATAGTCTTCCTTTGCCTTTGATACATTTCATAGCAGTAGAATTGTAGATTTCTGGGAAAATTACTTCTGTAGGAGTCCTTTTATCTCGTGTCTTCTGCCACTAAGAGAAGTGCTTTCGGGAGATGTGTATTTGCCCACTCATAGAACAAGATCATAAAAGAAACCAACAGCTTCCAACTGCCATCTGTTTCTCGTTCATTAGAACTCATTTCAGTTACTAGAAATTGAACCTCGGGCTTTTCTGGATCATTTAATGTGTAGCTGGTAATGCTGAGGGGTGTTTATTTTGTTGCCCACTGGCATCATGGGACTGGCTTGGACTCTTGAGTGAAGTGGTTCTAAACCCTGCATCCATGAGTACACCTGTACCTGTTTATTTGTTGAGCTGGGTCTTGATCTTGGCCACAGCTGAGTCTAATTAAAGAAATAATATGATTAATTTATCACCACCTTATTTATGACTCAAAAAATATTTGACGTATCCACACACTTTGTGTCAGGGGAAACCATTCCCTAACAAAATTATCTGGTATTACTCTTGAGCCCAGAATGGGAAGATGGAAGCACTTGTAACCTATGCTGGAGGATACAGTTTATACTGTATTTAAAGCTTAATGGAGTTTTTTTGGACATACATAATTTTAAGAGTTATAAGCTGTCCAGAAACTGATTTGCCAGCTACCTTTTTATCTTCTGGGTTTTTGCCTTCCAGACAAACCTGTGTTTTGTTCCTAATTTTTATGTATTACAGTTTTCCTCCACACAATAGAACTCAGTCTTGAGCTTTCACACTGACTTTTTGTCCAAATGTTAGAATTTTTCAGAAGTATGCAGCCCAGCACCCACTTGAGCAGTATAAGCTTTGTGGGCTGAAAGACTAATCTAAGCAATCTGGTACCTTTAATTCAGAAATTTCATAGAAAGTTTTGGAGTTAGATGCCACTGTCAGTATTTTTAGGACTCTGTTCATATGTCTTTTGGGTTTATCTCAGGCTTCTAACTGTGGTGAAACTCATTTGTCTCCTATCCTTCTCTCGTACTTCTTAGAAGAAAAAGGAAAAAGTAGCCTTTAAGTTCAGGTTTGAAACCTCTGGAGTTACTCGACACCATTGAATAGTTTTTATGTATTCTCTGCTTTAGAAGGCATCTTTTTACTTTTGAAATAGCGCAGGTTCTCAAGTCATGTTACTTAAGCACATATAGTTATACCAAGTTCTTGCATGCTTCATGAGAATAAATAAAATCCACTGTATTTGTCACTAGTTTTCCTTTTCTAATGAACCTCTTTGAACAATGGCAAGGTAATATATAAAAGAGAGGTGCCCAGAGCTTTCCTTTTGCATTCCTGTTGATGCTTGAAATTAATTGTGAAAAGTTAATTTGCGTTATGCAGGAACATCTACCTGACTAAGTGTAATTTAAGATATTGCATTGGTACTCAATAGATCACAGTTTGAGAACACTGGTGTAAAATCCAGACTATTCTGTAATTGTCGGCATTTTTTTTAAATATGAAAGGACTATCTTAAATCTATCCTTCTATGATATTTCTGCTGTTTAGATTTTATTGACGCAGTCTGGACAGATCTGGTGTTCTAGATTTTGACAACACTATTGAATTTGCTAAGTGTGTTGAAGTTGGACCTGCTGTTGTCTTAATCATTGAAGCAAATAACTGTAGATAGTTTTAAAAGTTATGGAGGTGCCGGAATTACTTAGCCTGAAACAACCTGTTATGATCACTGTCCCTTCTGTAAAAGAGCTGTACTGTTTTAGACCCAGAGATGCAATTTGTGGCTTTGGAAGTTTAGTCTTCTCATGCGGGTTGTCACTTGAGTCAATTGAAAAAAGAAGTTCATGTTGTTTAAAATGATGCATTTCAGTCACTTCTTTATTCAAAAGATGCTAACTTGGTGTTTTCAGAGGGAAGGGATGAGGTGCACCGAAGTGCAGAAGCATAAATGGCAACTCCTAGTATTAACACACAGATCCTTTCTCAAAATCATCGCTCAAAATGAACAACTTGCCATTTTGTAAAGGTGGCACAAAAGCACTGTGATCAATTCCTTCAGTCCACCGGCTACGTGGAAGTACTGTCTGCACTTTGGTAGGCACTGGTATGTTACCGCTTAAGTCTTGAACAGAGGTACTGCTTTGCCTAAACTGGTGTATGGACCTACTGGTGATCACCCGATACTGCACGCATAACTAGGAATCCTTGCTTTCGTTTGTCAAACTGCTTAAAATGTACAAAACTGGATTTTGGTCACTTAGCCTTTCATAGGCTTTAAATTCGCAGTCAGTCTGAATACATGCAAAACACTATAGTTTTCCAGTTCGGACTACATGAAGTTCAGATCTTTCTGTAGTTGGCATTTTCTTTGAATTCACTGTAACTTTCTTGGTTTCTGTAACTCTACACCATTTGCGTTAGTTTAACTGTTATGTATTGAGCGAACGTAATTTCAGCGAGCAATCTAGGTTGTAAAATTTAAGTAAAAGGAAAATATTTACATTTACTTATATAACAATATTAATAGACTATTTATAGTAGTAATATTACAATATTATCAGCTCTTACTTCCTATTCTATATCAGTCTGGATAATTTTGCTAGTAGGGTAACATTAGGTTAACTGTATGGGAGAAATTTTTACTTATGCTAAAAGAGATAAACAGTACATACTTTCACATAATTTTATTGGTCACGGTTTACTGCAGCAGGAACAAGAAACGGCTGATGTACAAAATTTTCAGAAAACGAGATCAGTCACGTTTTTAATAAACTCTTGCCAGTGTTATTGGTTACCCTGCTTCTAAGAGGTGTTTAGACTCACTCTAGACTAGCGAGCCAAAGCTGTTGTAACTCTGGAGCTGTTTGTTCTACTCTGAACATCTATGGACAGTCAGGTTTGTTCTCAACTTGAATGTCTGCCCTTCTAATCACTACCCTGAAATTCCTAGCTCATTCCTGGGATAGTTAGCTGAAGGCAAGCAAAAACCTTTCATGTCCTCATCCTTCCTTAAGGTCGTTTTGTGCAGGATCCGGTATTAATCTGTAACGTGTATTTAAAGTGCATGTAGATAGAAAATTCATCCTGTGTACTGGGAATTCTAAACAACAAATTAATTATCATAGAACCATGAATTATGCTGGTCATGTTATGATTTAAGTTGTATATTAATGCAGATGATATTTCTGTTATTAAGCAAGTCGAAACATCAAAAGCCATGGAATAGAATATCATGCAACAAAATAAGTTGCTTCACATCGGTACAATTTATTTTAATTTGCTGCACTGAAATAAGCAGTACCACTAGAAGCCCGTCTGTGCTGTAGCGCTTGTGGCACAGCGTTCTGTTCTGTGCTCGCGCGACAAGGCTTGTGTCACCTCCCCGTGCCAGACCGGCAGAGGTAGCATTGGAAACGTGTCGTAAAGCAGACTGAAAACTGCTGTGGTTTGCATTTTTCTTTAATCTGAAATCAGTCTTCTGGTGATAAAATTGATCTTAGAACAATGACCTCATCATTACTTTATCAAGTCTAATCTCTAAGCATCTTTCTCTCTGCTAAGTGTCAATTGCAGACCTCCCATGCTTCATTGTGTGGGAGGTGGCTGACTAGACAGCAGG
>NW_009647595.1:8182774-8207602 GCF_000708025.1 Charadrius vociferus
GGAATTCCTCAACAGAAATCAAATTGCAATTAAAAAAAAAAGGTTATATTTCCATAAAGGAATTTTTTTTATATAAACTAATATTTTTTTGTGGTATTTGTTACTTGCCCTTCAGATTGCGATTGTCTACTATGTTTAATTTTGTGGTTATTTGAAAGGAATAGTAATTGCATAGTTGAAAATTAGACATTGCAAGCCTTGACACTTTTATTTAGAATTTAGGATTCTCAATCTAGAATGATTCTGATTAATAAAAGTAAAAGCCAAGAATTACATTGCAGTGTACGCAGGCATAAGAGTAATTTCTCTTTTCAGTTTACTATTGAAAAACAGTTTGGAGAGTTCTGTCATTGAGATGGATATTTGTGACTGTAGCAGGTTTCTGCCCATCATAAATGTTCCCTCAAACAGTTATTTAATTACTAGCTGATTACTTTCAGATGTGCGTGCATTGAAAATCATTGATATAGTGAAGCTTGTAGCTATCGATAGCAGAGCATGTTTGAATGTCTGAGGTCAGGACTTCTTCTGAATAATGAAGTTTAAATAGGAATTAATCTAAAATTGAGACTAAATTTCTCTTGAGACTGTTTGGATGGAGTATTCTCACATCTTTCCATCAAAATGGCAGTGACCAAACCAAATTATGTGCATTTGGGTGATCCTTTTGTGCTCTTTTTAGAAACGAGACAAGACGTTGATAGCATGATGATGTGGAGAAGTATCACTTTTTTATTTTACTGAGGTGCTAAAATATACTCGTTGCTCCACAGATGGCAAAGCAGTTCAGTCCTGCAAGAGAGACAAACGTTAATTAGGAAACCCAAGAAAGGAATAATTTGAGTAGGGTTTTGTGTTGATGCCAAGTATCCCAGCAAGCTAAATCTGCTTGAAGTAGAGACAAAGGCACGAGCCTGAATAGTAGACCAGTCCTGAAGGGATTCTGGTCTTAGGTGAGTTGGTTGATTTGAAGTAGTGGAAAAGCTCAGATAGCCTCAGCCGGGGTCGTGCAGCTCGTGTCTTGTGTTAGAAGCTGGAACGCAGAACTGAGCAGCTGCTTCTGGATGCTGGCTAGGTGGCATGCTATGGTCATGTGTTGTGGCATGCAGCTGGGAACATCTGGCATTTAAAGGTGCTGTGTGGTGTGGTAGGTGATGTACTACTTGCTATTGTTCTTGCTGCCCCTGCGGCTTTCTCATTTTGCGGCATTTTGGTTGTTATCCTGGGAGGGCTGCCTGGGAGCTGGAGTAAGATCGTGTAATGCGTATGTTGTATCGCAGTAGAATGGGGTTGGTCTGTCCAAGCCTGGAAGGCCACCTTACGGATTCAGCCCTGAGGCGTTGTTGCCTTCTCCCCAGAATCCTTTTATGACTGATGAATTTACTAAGTTATCTTCACACTGCTCATTTAAATGCTTTTTGTTGGTTTATTACTGAATATTTAAAGAAAAAAAAATAAAAGAAGGAGCTCAAAGAACCCATTCCAGATCAGCTTCATATTTTGTCTTGTTTAATATCTTGACCACTGGCAGGTATTTTTCAGGACTTCTTTTGGTTCAGCACTTTAACCAGCACGTGTTCTTTACGTGCTGATACTTTTGTTGGGCCCCTGTTTTGAGAGACAGGGAAGGTGATTGGTGCCTCCAAGTGTTTACAGCTGACATTGAAAAACCCGAACCCTTATGGCTTTGCAGAGCTGCGGTTTTTTGTACAGTATGTCTATATGGGCCTGAAATGTCCTCGGTGGTCTGATGGCTATTAGGCTTTCCTAATTAAATTTAAAAGAAACTTAAAACTCTCACAATATTGATGAACAAGGTAATAGAGAGTTTTGAATGACCCCAATAATGTTCTTTATAAATAACTCTTATTCTAGTTTATTTGAAAATTCTGTTGTCCTATTTGATTATAAATTTTAAATATTACCAATGAAAATTATAATTTGAGGTTTTTTTTGCCGTATTATTTTCCTAATTTGCACGAGAAAGATATATATATTTCCTAAATATTTCACTGAGTAAACTTTTCTGAATAGTGCAAGATAAAAATTTCCAGTACATGATGCTGAATTCAGACAAAGCACTGCAGTATTTTGCATGTAATTCAAATGTGGATTAAATATACAAATGAAAGAGAGTGAATGATTTAAATATTATTTAGATCAATGAAATGCAATAAGCAGAAGTGCAAATGTTTATACAAAGCACTAAAAATGTTATAGCAGAGCTTAGTTTTGCTGTTTACATAATGAAACATTAACTTAATATTGATAATGTCAGCACCTTTAATCCTTACTCTCGATGTAGGTTTCTATTATAGTGAAATAAAAAGGAAACAAAAAGGCTTAAAAGCAGCAGCAAAAGTAGACTTTAAACAGTGCAAGTAGTTTAAAAGTGAGTGCAAATTCCAAAACAGACAAAGAAACCTACTGTGGCATGTATTGTCTGGTATGTAAGACCTAAGACCTAGGCATTCATACGCAGTAATTATATGTTAAGTGTGATGATGATATTACCAATACTTGACATTTCAGTGATCTGACGTAGCCAGTGACCTGGCTGCAATCCTTACGGAATGCCTAGTAAATCTGTCTTCTTGTTTTCAGCACCCTCGTCCCATGTACATGCCTTGCATCTGGAAATGCCTTTAACCAATAGTCTAAAGTTACCCAAAGGGAATAGTAAAAAAAAGAGGTCTTCCACATCAGTGAGCTCTGAAGGGACAGAGATACAGTGCTCTGTGCCCGTAAAGGAGAAATGTTTTGAGAGTCTGAAGGAGAAAATATTAAAGAACGTGATTGAGAAGGACAAGCATTCAGAAGTTGGTAAACTACAATACTTTTTGTTTCCAGTGCCTTAGACAATAAAAATAATCGTAAAGTGATGTTAAAAATAATGTCATTGTTTATATGTTTCTTCTTATTATGTACCATTAGGACTTTTTACGGTCTAATGAGTTTTACGAGAAAGTGGGTCATCAGCCAGACATTGCACTTATGTCGTATATTCTTCTTCAATTTGCAGGTGCACTGAGAATGGAACGGAAAGGAAAACTGGAAGAGAAAAGTTCTTCAACATACGGTACGTATGGAGCAATAATATTTTTAGGACAAAAAAGGAAAAATTCTGGAATACCTGATGTCTCTGAAGAGCAAATGTAAAAACGTAAAATATTTCCTGGGCCCAGCTGCACTACTTTTGTTTGTTTAGGTCTTAAAAACAGCTTTTATATGTATGACAAGTTTATAGTAGTAGAACAATTTTATAAGAGAAAACAAAAGGATCAAGCCAGTAGCGATGAGGTGCTTGAAAAAGAAAAGCTTTTTTTTTTTTTTTTTTTTCAATTGAGTTAGTGATACTGCCTTTCTTTATACTGACTTTATACTGCAAAATATTTGACAATTACTGAAAGAAAATATAAATTAAGAGTGCTTTAGTTTTACCCTGTGTTTAAAGAAAAAAAAATATTAAAAAACTATTAGAGATGCGCAAGAATTCATTAAGTGTTTCTGCCTTGGTTTTCCAGGAGGTAAAAGTTCTGTTTCTGTATTCCTCAAGAAGATAATAAGACTCTGATCTGCATGCAGGAAACAGTCCTTAAATACTGAGTTTAATGATTTATTTTCTGTAACAAGTCAATTTCCTCATTATTTTTCTAAGCAATCAGCAGTGAGATAATGATTATGGAGTGACGATGTTGTGGGATATATTTTGTCTGGGGAAAATTCACAGGTTAAATAGAATTTTTTTGAGACAAAGTATTTGTCATCATGTGTACACAGTGCTTAGGAGTGAACTGCAGTATAAAAAAATGTATCGTAAATTTTAGTCAGAATCAGTTTTCTGCGAGGATGTTGCTGTGTAGTAGAAAGTGCTGACAGCATCAGCAGTTTTGTGACACTGAAATTTCCTTCAATTGACTTTCTGTAGGCCTAACATGTTTTTAAGATGATCTTACCTTTTGAGTTTGAAATTTTGCACTTTTGAAAGCTTTTTCTTTTGCCCAAACCTTCTTGTTATAAGCTGTAAGTGAAATCAGTGTTATAAGCTATTTAAATGATGTCACTTTTTTGTCTGCTTTGCTATGTCTCCTTCTACTATGATATCTCATTTGGAAATATTTAAAATAGTAAAATGTTATTTGCTAAGAGAGACTTCTTTGAACCATGCTAGTAGCAATTAGTAAAAGAGATGCCCAATATACCAAGTAAATTAACTGAATCACTTTGATCTGCCTAGGCAACTGGAATACTTGATTTTTGAATGTCATGTTTAGGTTAAGCCAAATGAAGGAAGTAATTTGGAATGGTACTGCTGTTTTAAAATATGTAATTTTTATTTCAGGTAAAAAGAAAGAAAAGGAAAAGGAGAAAAAAGAGAAAAAGGAGAAAGATCATAAATCAAAACAGAAAAAGAAGAAGAAAAAAAAGAAGAAATCTAAGCAGCACGGTGAGTTTAACTTTTTTTAAATAAGTCAAAACACTCAGGGTATTTCTTGCATTAGATATTAAAAATTGTTTCTAAACAATATGAACGTCAAATTTTAGAAATTTGAAATAATAGATTTTGGCCTTACATGTTGAAAGGACACTTAAGTCTATGACCTCATTTTATTATTTATAGTGTGTCCGTACGTGATAGACAGATATTTCACAGATGTTTTTCCTTCCTTCAAAAGATATGTTCACTCATCTCTTCAGATTCTTTATTTGAAGCTCTGTATACACATCTTTCTCAGTTTGCTTGATGTTAAAATTACTTTAGTATCTAGTCTGTTGCTAAATTTCAGTGATTTACTGTATAAAGTTCAGCCCCCCCCTTAACAATTAATCCGTAACAGCTGAGGTTGGTGTCTCTGTTGCAACAACCTTGTCTGTTGTCTTGACAAATGGTGATTCCGTTTGTCTTTGTCTCACTTCCCTATTCTGGTTCTTTGATTGTATCACCCATCTCTTTCTGTTCTGTTATTTCCATTCCCTAGAAGGGGGCAAAAACCAATCTGTTTTTTAGATATGAGACTCTAGGTAGCTTGCACTTTTTTAACAAAACAAAAAAGCCTTTTCTAAACCACTTAGTGCTTTTTTTTTTTTCTTTCTTGTTCGAGAAGTACTCCTGTAACAGTGTGGTTTAAAGTTTTAGTGCCATCCCTTCTGTAACTCTCCTTGGCATGATTTCTGTGGAAAAAATGGACAATTTTTGGTTTTGTTTTGTTTTTTTTTGTAATGAAAAGATAACTGCCCTGTTGACCAGTAGAGTTTTACTGTGTCGTCTTTCCCTTTTCCACATCCTTTGGTTCTTTTAATCCCCTATAAAATCACGTTATAGGTTTCTTGATTTACCTTCTTTTGCATCCAGTGCAGTCTTAGTTGCAGCATTATGGCAATAAAAATAACACATGGGCAAATACAGACTCACTGTCTTTTTTTCTTGCCAAAGACTGAACTTTATTTTTTGTGTATTATGCCTGCTCACTTCAAAAAGTGTTTCAGGACTTAAAATAATACTACTTACTCTTATCTCACTGCTGGGTGGTTGGGTTGTGGGTTTTTTTGAGAACATCTTAAATATTCAAAAATGAGAACATAGACTATCCTGTCTATGCCTATCAGATTGACTTTCATAGAATCATAGAATAGTTTGGGTTGGAAGGGACTTTTAAAGGCCACCTAGTCCAACCTCCCCTGCAAGGAGCAGGGACATCTTCAACTAGATCAGGTTGCTCAGAGCCCCATCCATCCTGACCTTGAATGTTTCCAGAGATGGGGCATCTACTACCCTCATTGTGTAAAAAAAAAAAAAAAAAAAAAACCCAAAAAACCAAAAAACCCAAAAAAAACCACACACCAAAAAAACCACAAAAACCCACCAAAAAACCCCAATTCTTCCTTTTATCAAGTCTAAATCTTCCCTCTTTTAGTTCAAAACCATTACCCCTTGTCCTTTCACAACAGGCCCTGCTAAAAAGTTTGTCCCCATCTTTCCTGTGGGTGCCCTTTAAGCACTGAAAGGCAGCAGTAAGGTCTCCCCGGAGCCTTCTCTTCTCCAGGCTGAACAACCCCAACTCTCTCAGCCTGTCCTCAGAGGAGAGGTGCTCCAGCCCTCCGATTTTTGTGTCCGTCCTCTGGACCCGCTCCAACAGGTTTGTGTCTATCCTGAACTGAGGGCTCAAAGCCTGACCTGAGCTGGACTCAGTACTCCAGGTGGGGTCTCACCAGAGAAGAGTAGAGGGGCAGAATCACCTCCCTTGACCTGCTGGCCACACTTCTTTTGATGCAGCCCAGGATACGGTTGGCCTTCTGGGCTGCAAGTGCACATTGGCAGCTCGTGTCCAGCTTTTCATCCTCCAGTACCCCCAAGCCCTTCTCAGCAGGGCTGCTCTCAATCCCTTCATCCCCCAGCCTGTATTGATACTGGGCGTTGCCCTGACCCAGGTGCAGGACCCTGCACTTGTCCTTGTTGAACCTCATGATGTTCACATGAGCCCACTCCTCAAGCCTGTCCAGGTCCCTCTGGATGGCATCCCATCCCTCAGGTGTTTCAACTGCCCCACTCGGCTTGGTGACATCTGGAAACTTGCTGAGGGTGCACTCCATGACGCTGTCTCTGTCATTGATGAAGATATTGAACAGTAGTGGTTCCAATACGAACTCCTGAGGGACCCCACTCATCGTCAGTCTCTATCCAGATATTGAGCTGTTGACCACTACCCTCTGGATGTGACCATCCAACCAATTCCTCATCCGTCAAATAATCCACCCATCAAATCTATACCTCTCCAATTTAAAGAGGAGGACTTTACTTGTGTGTACCTTGAGAGTGTACTTTACTAGATATCAATCATAATAACTTGATTAAAACTTCTTTGATTAAAATTTCTTAAAATATGAAATGGTAAAAACTGAAATTCTGTCAAAGAATTTTCTAGAAATTTTTCCTCAAGAACATGTGGAAAACCCCTATACATTACAAGGAGCTTCAGTGCTTGAATGTGAACTGCAATAATCTAGGTTTCATGTTTTCACCGTCTTTATATTGGGGTAATATAATTTTAAACTATAAACTTCAGTTGCTTATTTTACCTAAAAATTATTTATTTACCTAAAATATCTACCTGTTCATTTACCTAAAAATTATTGGGATTTTTTTTACTTGCACTGGGAAGGCATCTAAGTATTTGCAAGAAGATACTGGTAAATGCTGGGTATGCAAGAGCCAAAGTAAGGAACAAAAACTCCAAGACTCTAAGCTATTTCATCTGTGATTATTAAAACATGGCAAAGTGAGTTAATACTCTGCAGGAGTTCCGTTTTTAGGAAGATCTTAAAGTAATGTGCCATCACCTTGCGTACAGCAGTATCCCCAGCAGCACTCTCAATGCAGTTTGATAAAAGTGAGAAAAATGTTTTATAGCTCTTCTGTCCTTTGAGTAGACGACACTGACTGTTGGTGTAAAAGTGTTTGAAAGAGAACTTGCGTTAAAAATAAGCAAAATAATGATTGAAGTATTTGAAAAAAAGATCTTTTGAGTAGTACTGTTTTAATAGGTAACAAGTTGAGCAATGGATTTAAAATACTTTCAAAACTACAAATGTGTATTTTGTAATGGGGAGGTGTTGATGTAACATTTCGCTAAGCCTTTGGTTTCATGTATTTCCAAAGACAGAGGTAAATAGATAAGTTATCTGTCATGTGGTGTTGAATTATGAAATTTAGATGAATCATCAGAAAAGGCTGATGCAATGCACAATTCAGAAGGTTTGGGAGGAGTTGGTCAGACTGATGGTTCTCATCTGAGCGTGTGATACTTTGGTGTTTCGCAAAGTGCTGTGCTGGAGATCAGCGAGTCTCAGACTTCGCACTGTCTGGGGTGCACTGTGTTCTCTGGTTCCATACAGCCGCGACATGCAATGGGTCCTGCAAACCCTATTCATCCCAATTGATTCAAGTAGAGTACCTCTTGTAAATTAACATCAGAGCTGAGTTCTTTTGCCCAGTATTGTTCTTTGGTTTTATCTTCTTGAGGTTGTAAGGTGCTTTGTTGTGGTTTTGGGTTGTTTTTTTTTTTTTCCTTCTTTTTATTCCTCTGGTCTTTCTGCCAACTTGTCTTGAAACTTAGAAGCTTGGCAGAGGTACCACGATTAGGTCCCAACTTATAGGAGCTGTATCCAATGCTTGTAAATATTAGGAGAAAACTATATACTTCGCAATGCCCAAACAAATAGAAATCTTAATTTCGGATACAGAAAGCAGTCTGAGAAAAAGCTTCATCATTTTATTCTTTGCAAATTCATCTTGTGAAAATCTGTTTCTAGAAATCCAGAGGCATTCTCCCTGGATACTTTTTTAACTTGGGGAAAAACGAAAAATGCTTTGGCAGATTCTGACTTCAGTGTCTGACCGTGGAAAAAGCTCATAGAAAAATGATCTGTCAGAAGAAGCAGTCTTTCTCCAGGAGTAGCTCGCTTGGCTGTCAGGGCATGGGCAGAGATGAAAGTGTGTGAGCCATGCTCCGTTCCTTTGGAATCAAATTGAGGCATCTTGGGGAAGAAGAGGAGTGGGCACATTGTGTGCTCCAGACAGGTTTTGTGCAAGGCTCTAAAACAAAAACCCCAACTAAAGCTTTTTGGGGCTCTGAGTATATGCTTGATTGACTGTTCATATAAAACCCATATTACACAGAAGGTAGGTAATTTCTGTTATTTTTACTGTTCCATTGCAGTGATGTTGATAACAATACAGCATGAAGTAATCAACTCAACTGCTCATTGAGTTGACTCGCCTACAGTGAATATGCTTAGGAAATGTGGTAGATAGTGTGTTTTTGACAGGAGAAAGTAAACATGAACAGTGGGTGTATGGAAAGTATGTACGAGAGGCGCATATTGTGGAACCCATTGCGAGATATAGGTGGTAGTGGGAATGCTTCCTACAGAAGGATGAATGCATAGAAATCAGATTACTTATATTCACAGTAATAAGTTTTAAGAGGAGTAAATGGATAGCTTACTCTTAATTACCATTTGACCAGCGTAAGACAGACATGGACCCGCTCAAGCGGGTCCGGAGGAGGGCCACAGAGAGGATCAGGAGACTGGAGCACCTCACCTATGAAGACAGGCTGAGAGATTGTTTAGCCTAGAAAATACAAGGCTCTGGGAAGACCTTAAAACAGCCTTCCAGAACCTAAAGGGGGCCTACAGGAGAGATGGGGATGGACTCTGTCAAGGAATGTAGTGATAGGACAAGGGGTAATGGTTTTAAACTGAAAGAGGGGAGATTGAGATTAGATATTAGGCGACCACCTTAGTCCAAAAGGTGATCCAGAGAGCTGCTCTGGGTAACACATCATGATGGGGTTCACACCTGGATAATGGGGGTGATGGTGCTGCTGGGACAGCCCGGAGGGGGGCTTGGGCAGGGTGTGTTTGTTTTTTGCCTGCTCATCGTGCTCCTCTGGGCTTTTGCATATCTTCCTGGGATGCTGCTGGGCCCACCAACAGCTGATGGCTCCTGGGATGGGCCTGGGAGCATCTCAGAAGGATTTTCTTTGGGCTCCCTGTGCTCCTCTGCAGGGGTGCAGACAAGCTTTTATCGCTTAACCTGACAGGGCCATCTGCAGTTACTTCTAGGTAGCAATGTTGGTAGTGCTACAAACAGACCTAAGGCAAAAAGAGAGAGCTACCAGCAGCATCTCTAGGGACAGCAGATGGTACAGGATGAATTGTGGAAAAAGACAACTGTATAATGCTCTAGGAAAAATTACTCGTCTGTACATTCAGAGATGGGGGGAGTTAAATGGGTAATACTTGTTTCAGCTATTAAACTTCATTATGTTTCTTACTAGTAATTTTTTCAATAAAATGTTATGAAGATCTTTTGCCATTTCATACTTAGTTTCATCATCTTAATACCTCAATGTTGATATTCTTTACTTCTGAAGATAATGTTGCTGTATATTTAAATATTCTTTTTTTTTTTTGCATTTGTCATAAACTTTACTTTTGTAACAGTGACTTATTTTCTTTTTAACTTTTCAGATTATTCAGATTATGAAGATAGTTCTGTTGAATTCTTGGACAGGTGCTCCTCTCCATTAACACGGTCCTCGGGGAGCTCTCTGACTTTGCGCAGCATGTTCTCGGAGAAGAATACATCATACCAGTATCCAAGAGCTATCTTGTCTGTTGACCTTAGTGGAGAAAGTAAGTTGGCTGAACAGCATCTCTCAGTTTGTAGATTTAATTCTTTAAGAAAGAGAATTTTCAAGTAAGTAATTTGGTTTATGTTTGGGATTGTAGCTATAAATATGGTGACTGATTTCTATTTCATCTATTTAAACCAAAATGCTTACACTCCTCAAGCTGTTCTGCATTCTTGCTTTGGTTAAGTGTTGCTACTCTGCTTCTGAGGAAATGACATTAAAGGCATTTTGTAGAATTCGTCAAGAAAACAGAAGTGTGTTTGAGAGTGATTTTTTGCTGTATGCAAAAATAACTGCCAAAAAACCCTCTCCATAAAGCATTGCATCTCTGCACACAAAATTTCACTTGTATTTGTTTTTACTAGACCTTTCAGATGTGGAGTTCTTGGATGATTCCTCTACAGAGAGTTTGTTACTTAGTGGTGATGAGTACAATCAGGATTTTGATTCCACTAACTTTGAAGAGTCTCAGGATGAAGATGATGCTCTGAATGAAATTGTTAGATGCATTTGTGAGCTGGATGAAGAAAATGGCTTTATGATTCAGGTGAAGAAATTTGTGGGGGTGGATGTATTTTTCCATGTGAATTTCTTGCTAGTGAAGGTGCTCTTTTTGATGTGTTGGAGACCAAAGTTAGGTAGAGAGCTGTAAATAGAAGTGAACAATAACAAAATATTTCCACGTTCTGCACTTGGTGTGACTCTGTTCCGTGTGTGCAGAACTACTCTAGGATGGGGTTTCTCTGACAAATCCATATGTAGAACAGGTTTGTAAGGAAAGGTAACCTTTTTTTTTATAGCCAGTTGATCAATTTGGAATGAAGTATCCTTTCCCACACACAAATCATTGCTTCTGTCCACAGACCATCCGGATTATACCAGCCCTTCTGGTTTGGCCCTTGTACTTTGCAGTACCAATTGTAGAAATCACTGTGGTCATTGTAAATGTACCTCAGCTGTATCCAAGATCTCTGCTATACAGATGTTAATACTGTCACTGTGCTGTGTGTGATATGTGTGCTTCATCTTTAGAATAGCAGTTCTCAAACTAGAAATTGCTAGCTGGCTTTAGAAACTAAGAATTTAAATCTTACTTGGTGTAGACAAAAGGGAAGAAGAGTATACAGTGTCTGCATAGCATTCAGGTGCTGATGGATTACAGCTACTGCTGCTAATTTATTTGTACTCCAATGAGGAGAGCATTTCCCATCTAGTAATGAATAATAGAAAGTCTTTGTCTCAAGGAATTCATAATATAGTGATTAGGTCAGGGGCAAACAACAGTGAGGAAGAACTCAATTGTCAATAACTTTCAGAACGCTAGGAACTACTTGTGGTTTGTTTTGTTTTTTTCCCCTCCACTCAAAAAACAGGTTTGTATTCAACTATTAATGTGGTACATTTTTTGTTGAAAATACGGAACCTTTCTAGTTAAGATTTGAAGAAAGCAAGTATGACTGTCCTGTGTTAATGGACTTAGTCTTTTGGAAATGACAGAAAGGCCTGAAAGTGAAGGACACAAAGACTGTCCCTGGGAACACGTTACTGAAATGCTGTGCAGTGTTGGAGCAGCTAAGCAGGAGTTCAGCTATGGTAATACCGTGGAAAAATGGACTGGTGTAGACATCTTTGGAGTGAGGAGAGGAAACTAGCTAGAGCAGTATGACAAGAGGAAAGGTGACTTCAGTGTTTTGAATAGGTTGATGATGCTCAAAAGCATGTCAAAGCAAAGAGGAGAGATTTTCAGTAATAAACAAGCAGATATTTAGAACATAGAAAATGCTGAGTTGAGAAAAGGAAATGTATTTTTACGTGGTAGTTTTCTGCCTGTTTCTGAAGTCCAATGACAGCCTGATTTTTCTTCTTCATGCCTTGTCTCACTGAGAGCAACCAGTTTGCTGTTTCTAGACCCTCGTGTCGTACCACTTCTGTTTTGCTCTCCTATTCTCTTGTTTCTCCTCTTTCATTTTCTCTTCATTTTCTTTTTCTTTTAGATTTTCCATTGGTGCGATATTAAAAACACATCTTTCTAGCGCACTGGAGAGATGCTTTGTAAATATAAATAATTAAACTGAAGAGTTTTCTACTTTTCACTGTTATGCTGTAATGTATTACATTATCTTTCTACTTTACTGTAATATTATACTCCTGTCTTATGTTTCACTACTAAATATTTAGGTGCTAAAATACTGAATGTTGTAATAAAATATTATTAAATGTTACATCTTCAATTTCTTTTTTCCAGTCTGGAATTTGTGGTTGAGGTAACTTTCAGAATTAGAGCTATTTTTTAGCTTGATGTCTCCGCCTACCCAAACACAAATTGCCCAACTAAAATAATCTTACTCAAACCAGATATTTAAGTTAAACTGCTGTTCTCTGCATTTTGACGATACAAGAAATAGCTTCTGATTTTTGAATTTACTTATCTCAGTTTTAGTTTTTGCTTTTGTTTTTTTTTCTAATGTCAGTGTGAAGAGTGCTTGTGTTGGCAGCACAGTGTATGCATGGGACTGTTAGAGGACAGCATTCCAGAGCAGTACATCTGTTACATCTGCAGAGATCCACCAGGTACGGATAAAGCACCTTTATCTGCAGCTGTCTGCTTAGGATTTTTAAGCAGAGATGTTATGCGTTGCTTAAACTGTCAAAGCTTTTTCTGTTTTGTGTTATCTGTTATATTATGGGGCAAGTGCTTCTAAGTTTGGCTCTGAGCAGATAATTTCCTGTTAGTAACATCTTGTTCAGCTATGCTAACTCTTATTCGTGATCTTAATTACCGTCGCTTTAGTTGTTGAAACTTAGTTCCCCCAAAACCTTAGCACTTTTTCATGTCGTTGTTTGAAAAGTCTTTCTAAACAAACCATTCTTGTTCAGCGATCTGTTATGCCTATGTTTGGCATCACATCTCTTCATTTAAATATTTTTTAGAGAAAAAGGACTCGTTACCACAGTGCACTCAGATATGCTGTGGATGTCGTTTCATATCAATTGCAATTTTAGAATATTTGTGCTTGTCCAGAATTGTGTAAATAAAAGTGTGGAACTGGATATATAAAATATGAAAAAATCTAGCACTTCCAATGGTAAACCATAGTGCGCAAACAGCAGATCTTGAACTTAAGATTGTTAGGATAAGTTTGAAATGGTAAGAATTAAGAAAAGTGTGTTTAGTTTTAAACTGAATTAATTTGACCAGGAAAATGTTGATTTTTAAAAATGATTCTGTCCATAAACCCATTTTTCTTAGCAGTTATTTGGAGAAAAACTATACGATTTAGAAGAAAGTTTTTAGTATTTTTCCTGACAATTTATACAAACTCATATACATGTCTTCTGGTGAAATATCCAATAGCCCAGCTGCTTCAAAAGGGAAGTGAGATTACACGCCCAAATTTACTTTCATTCTGAATTTAACAAATAAAATCTGAAAACTGTGTGCAGAGGTATAAAACACCACGGGTTTTATTAGTTATTTTTGAGAAGAAAATTTAGGAAAACGGAGCTGGGCAGGTGTGACTTTTTCCATTTGCTCCAGTCTCAATCTAAATTGATGTTATAGAGTCTTGTTTGATAGTTCTGTGTGGTATACATTTTGAGCGGTCAGGCTTTTTCTTATTAAAACCAGCTAATTTGTCTTGTGTCTTTCCCTGCACTGTACTAGGTACTTCCTTATCCCCTGCTATGCAGAGACTGTGTCCCTAATTTTTATCTTCTCTCCCTTCCTAACCATTACTTCTTTTCTTTCTGTGTCAGGAGAAAAAGGTCATTCACAATGTCAGTATTTTAAAGTGTATTGGGATAATGGGCAGAAAGGAGATAGACAGGGTATTCTCCTGAAAGGTATGAAGGGCTTCCATCAACCTGTTCTTTGTTCTGTATATGATGATAGTCTGATATGAAATTGAGTGTAAGATATTGCGGTCTTAGTCAACCTGTATGTCTGGGTTCCTCATTGTAAACAATAATATTGGAATAATTAGCTTTATACACTTCTAGTTTTCTTTTGGGGTTTTTTTTTGTTGTTTGTTTTATGGGTTTTCTGTCTTTTAAATAGTTATTGAGTTGCTGTAGAAGCATTAGCTAAATACTCATTCATGGTTGTTGAGTTAAGGTAGTAGATGTTACCATAGCATGGGAGACCCACTTACAGCAGTATCCTGTCTAGTAGTGTCTAGTAAAAGGCACCTCAAAAGAAGAGTATAAGAAATCTGCTGTCAGATAACTTTGAAATGTCTGCTTTTCATGAGGCCTTCTCCTGATTTCTAAGTAGATACTGACTTCTGGTATTGAAGCAAAATATTTGTCTTTTGGAAACAAACTAGGTGTTTTGGGTATGTCCATAAAAAGTCCACTTTCTAATGTTTCTCTTAGTAACTTAGGTATTCTTTTTTAATAAAACTGCAGTAGTTAGATAAATAAAATGCTGATTTAAACTTTTTTTTTTTGCCGTTATATTGATAATAACACAGTTCTTAATATCCTGTGTTTTCATCACAAAGATGATTGGATTTTCATTTCAAATGCCATTTAGAGAGGTCTTGAGATTTCTGGTTTATTTTTGTTTAAGTGTTAAGAGTTTCCTCTTAATCCATGAAAACTGGATTTTATAGTATTAATAGCAAGATCTTGAATCATTCTTCATGGTTGTTAGGAGACATTTAGAAGAGTACAGCATATAATTATAACACTCTAGTTTTAAATACAGTTGTGCTGCGGCTTTAGATGGCCCTCAATTTGTTTATTGCTTACCCCAGGTCAGAGGTGGAGTGCCAAATACCTTTATGATAAAGACTGGCTAAACAATGGACACATGTGTGGATTATCATTTTTGAAAGAAAACTACTCCCATCTTAATGCCAAAAAGATTGTGTCAACACATCATCTACTGGCAGATGTATATGGTGTAACGGAAATACTGCATGGACTGCAGTTGAAGATTGGGATATTAAAGTAAGTATCAGTCCAGGGTTTATTCTCCAGCTTTGTCTATTTAGGTAGCACAGACTGCCGTTGTTCCATATGCACTATTCTCTCACGTTAAACCACTTTCTTGTATAATAGTTTAAATAATTCAAGTGCAAGATGTAGAGTATTCTCAGCTTCAGTGGGAGTTAGGTGTTCAGCACCTGAGTGGATCTGGTATATTGGGATTATTAATGATTTTTTTTTTAAATAGTCAGTTTTGTGTTAAAGGAACGTTCTGGATTTTTTACTAAATTGATAAGTGACCGAGGAATAATTGCATGTTTGATAATGTTGCCAGTCAATAGCTGTGATGTAGCAGAAGTGGATGCTTAATAATTCAGTGCTGTAAGTGGTATTCTCTGTAAGTTGCTTTTCCTCCCCTTTGTTGCAGAAATAAGCATCACCCAGACCTTCATCTCTGGGCTTATTCAGGGATGCGGAAAGAACAAGAACAAATAACTGTTGGGGTAGAGAAAAAACTAGTGACTTTGCCGGATGCAGTTAATCCAACTGAAAGGACGTGTCACAGTCAAAACCATAAAGACCTGCCTAGTATACCCCAGAAGATGGAAGAAACATACATCACAAGTGAGCACAGTTACCAAAAACCACAGAGTTTTGGTCAAGACTGCAAAGCAGTCACTGACCTTATGAGCTCAGATGATGAAGATACAAGTAGTTTTGAGGAAGACCAGGAATTTCACACTGAGAATAAAAACTGTTTACAATATTCTTTTAAAGATGATGGCATGAATGAGCACGTAAGTATTATTCTTCATCTGGGAAGTTTCTTAGTTGGAAAAAATATGTTCAATCTGATAAAACTCACTGCATACAAGCATTTAGAAATGTTCATTGGTATAAGTCGTCGTATTCTATCAACTTAGCAGAAATCACTAGAAGCAAAGTTGGATCACTGAAATACTTTCAGGTTAAGTATACCCATTTCAGCTGGTGAATGAAATGCAAAGTACGGTTAAAATATTGCCTGTGTTAAAACTGTTTATGCTTAACCCAATGTTTTGGGACAAAAAACAATTCTATGCTTAAAATGCAGGGTCTTGAAACAGGACTTAGATGCTTTTTGCAAGGTGAGAAAAACAGGACAAGTTTCCTTTTTTCCTCTCAATTCTGTTTTCTATATGTGGGGTGGGTTTTTTTGTTGTTGTTTTTTAAACTGAGATTTGTAACAGTGTTTATTATTGTACCATCTTATTTTAATAGCAATGCTATCTAGAATTCTGTCCACAAGTAATTATTTACTGACCAAGTAATTTCACCTCACGTGCAACTTCTTTTGAGTCTTTTATATTGCATATTTCTTCTAATTGAACGTTTCACAAGTTTTTAGGCAGGATTATATTTGGCTATTTAAACATCTCTTTCTCATTTTTGCGTTAATGGTTTGAATCCATTACTTTGTGGAAAAGGTCTGAAAGTTGTTAGTCTTGTTTTAGTGAAGAGTTCTCTTTGAGCAAAAAAAACAAGTGAAACAATTTTCTGTTTTCTACAATACCAACTGTGTGAGAATAAGTTGCCCAACTCATCACCCTTTTGAAGTACACTTTGTCGTGTGGAAGAAATGAGTAAGATATGTCTTTTTTTCCTTTTGATTTTAGTTTTAAATGTGGCGTGTAAGCTATATAGCGCGAACGGAAATTTTTGGCTCATTCTAGTTAGAAATAACTGTTTGTTTGCTAAATCACATGATTATATTCAGTTTGTATAGTAAGGAGGCATACAGCAATGTGAAATACACTTTCCTTCCAACACTAGCTTAACTTGTCATTGTAAATAGTGTAAATACATTTAGAATTAAAAGAAAATGTATGTGAGCAGTGAAACAAAGCTAATGTTTCCTTCAGAGACTTCGGCATATATGTAAAAAGCTAGGTGTTCTCTGTTTTAAACTAGGAACAGATCTGTCTGGGGCAGTGTCAGAGTACTTTTTCCTTTGGGACACCTTAGTTCACCTTGCTGTCAGTAGTCAGCCTTGATATCTGAAATAAGGCTTTCTGCCTAGACTTAGTACACATTGAAAAGCTCTTCTTAGTTTCTCCATGAACCTGTTTGTACTTACCTTAAAACCGTGGTGACGCTGACATTGAAGTGCCGTTTTTACATGAACTGACTTCTCTGGAAGATGCCTTCTTCACCTCTCCTTGTCAAAGTTTTGGCTGGGGCTTTGCAGTCTCCCTTAGGCTGAGCCTTAAATATTCTAGTTTTCTGTACTGTTTTGTTTTATCCTAATCTACAATTCTGTTACATATCATCTTTTCTCCTATAAACAGTGTTCAGACTGACTTGTCAAGACCTTTTTTGGACTGTGCATCGTCTTTAAAATTGTATTTAGTTTCCTTGTTCTTGCTTCTGAAAGCACGAGCCTGAACCTCCCGTTTATTTCTTCATGAGCTGGCTCCTGTACTCTGCTTCCCACTACTCTGGCCGCCGCTCCCCGATTGCCTACACTGATCTCTTAGCTTAGAGGAGGACCTGTTTGATCTTAAGCATTATTTTTTTTTTTTTCAAGGAACATTTACTAGCCATTTGAATAAACACAGAGGTCATTAAAAGGGGGGAAAAATAAAATCTCTTATGATGTTATTTTGATGTTAAGTTATTTAGCTTTAAGACTTTCTCTTACTGCAGTGGGCATCTTAAAGATTCACCTAACGTGATCTTGGTTCTAGAATTATGGACTTGGGTCCTTATACAGGGAGGGAAAAAATGTTGTTCTTCTCTCGTGGTTTTAGAGAGGGTCTGAAAATTGTGTGAAATAGGGCGTTTCATATTTATGTTGAAAATATCCTTTATAAAGATTAATAGTTTGAATAGTGAAAACACTGTGGAGACAAACCTAATGTCTTGAGAGATAAAATGTTTTATCTGAATGGTTTGAGAGTTTAGAGGCTTTTCTGACTTTGAAAAATCTATTTTTGGTAAATAAATTTAACTCCTTTAATGAATATTGTGAGTATTAACAATGCTTGTCCTCCAGGACTCGCTCATAAAGCTGCCAGCAGGTTGGTCCAAGTTTGATTTGGTTTGGGGTTTTTTTTTAATTTATTTGAAGTCTTAAAAATAAACAGTTATTCTTTTTGCTTAAGAAGTAGCTTGAAATCCATCAGTCCCAGTTTTCTTCCCCTCTCTTCTCATTTGTCCCATTCTTGACTGGAGAAAGAAATGCTGGAAGAAAAAAATGGTGTTAAGTCTGTTATTATGCGATATGGGAAAAAATAAGATGAGCACTTTATAAGAGAAGTGTATTGATATGATAAAATTCATTCCTTGCTCTGGCATTTGCCATGAACTGACACTGTGTGAGCACATGTATCCACTATTTTAGTCCCTAAACCAGAATCATCAACAGTGAAAGAACTTAATCAGCTATGAAGTCATAGCGGGTATAAAATAGAAACTGTGAATCATGCTAATTATTGGAGATGCTGAACATTCTAACTCATCAAATCTGGTATGCTTCCTTTAATTATTTCCATTAGCTGAAATGTCAAATACAGAAAGATAAGGAACTTGGGTATTATCTCTGACTTGCTATGAAAATACTCATTATTTCAAAGAAGTCATTCTTCCTCAGATACTGTGTGTCCATAACTCTGCCCTCATAACTATCCCCAAATGTGTTCAATTCTACCCCCAGACTTGTGCTTGCAAGTTACATGGGACCATAGCAATGGTAGGAAGAGAAGTCTTTTGTCTTAATTGGCAAATAGAACAGCCAGTTTATTTGTGCAAAATAGTGACTTTTGACATCTTGGATATTACTGCATTTTAGGGAATTTTCCTTCATTCTCTGGCTAAAGTTGAAATAAACCTTAGGGTTTTGCACATTTTTGAGAGTAGACCAATGCAGTTAGCACTTCGTGATTTAAGTCACGGTTTGTGTAAAAAGGACACAGTAATGCAGTCTGTCTGCATTAAATGAAGTGCTTGAGCTGGTAAACTTTACCTCTTGCCTCACTCCCCCAGTGCTATACATGCTCATTTCTATGGAATTTGCATTTTGTTTGGTTTGATCTATCAATGTCTCATGGTACATGGCTTTTTTGAGTGTGCTTTTTGTCAAGTAGAGTGAAGTACAATTCTAAACCAGCATAGTTTATCATGTGACTCGAGTGTTGAAACCAACACCAGAAATTAAAAAAAAAAAAACCCACAAAAAACCCCTCTTAAATGGCAATTTTTTTTCTTTCTGTTGCTCCTATGAAGAATTCTGCTGAAGGAAACACTGTGTTTGTTTGTAATGAAAGAAAAGGCTCAGAAGAACAAGTGGACACACATCTTCAATGGCAGCTAAATCTCCTCACTCATATAGAGAATGTACAGAATGAAGTCACCAGCAGAATGGACCTGATTGAAAAAGAAGTTGACGGTAACTGCATTGCCACATACTTACTTGTTAATAGACCTGTGACAGCATCTGTCATAGCCACTGTGTTGAAGGTGGTCTGAGGCACTGAGGATGGATTTTTTACGTATTGTATTCAAATTTGGGTACCCAATATTATAACCAGATTTTGTATCCTTTATCCCCCCACCCCCTTCCACAAATTTTGAATGCCCAATAAAGTAGCTTAAGCACAGAGGACCACTGAAACTGTAGTTCAAGTTTGTGATATTAGGCAGACTTCGGAAAGCTTAGATAACTTGTCTCATCTTTGTCCAGATGTGGTTCATAAAGTTGATGTATTTTTCTATACCTGGAGTGGTTTTGGCCTGATTGTTCAAGTATTTGACCATATTTAGGAAAAAAAAGTTGCATTCATTCTGCCTTCAGGTTTGGTTTGCTATATATTAGTAAGTAACTAGTTTCAGGAAGACAAAACAGGCTTCATGAGAAAACTTGAATGGAATTGTAGCGTAGGAGTAACTCTTACAGCACATAAGTTTACTCGCCAGTCATAGAAACAAAGAATGAGGGGAGCTTCTAGTTATTGGAGTCCTTAATGATCTTCTGACAAATAAAGTTGTCTTATTCCTACTTACAGTTTTACTTTCAATATTCCTGCTTGTACCAGGCAGTATTTCTAGGCTACCAGTGTTGGCCTTTTCCCTTCTCTGTCTCTACAAGCATAGAAATTCCTTGAAAGAGATTGGAAAAACATTCTGGAATCCGGACCTTGTAAACAGAAGCCTGTTAGTGATGGAAGCAAGCCTTGCATTTAAGGATTGTGCTTTCTGTTGCAGAAGTGTCATAGCTAGAAGGCCATGAACTGAAGTTTCTTTTATGTGCGTAGATGATAAATTTTTAACCAAGGGTATAATTTGCTCCCAGGTTCCTTTTTTATAGTAACAATCAAATCAGAAGATATGTTTGGATTGAGTGAAATGCAGAATTAGTTGGTGTTTCCCTAATAAACTTTTCTTCTGTTCAATAAAAATCACAGCCTCAGTATATTTTCCCTTCTTATAAAAGAGTGTAAGAAAGAAAAGTTGAGTTTTTATGAAAACTGCTTCTCGAAGACAGATTCTAATCAACTTCTTCCTTTTCTTTCTGTAGTTTTAGAAAGCTGGCTTGATTTCACTGGAGAACTGGAACCACCAGATCCTCTGGCAAGATTGCCTCAGCTCAAGCGACGTATCAAACAGCTCTTAATTGACATGGGGAAAGTACAGCAAATAGCAACTCTTTGCTCTGTATGACAAAAGGAAGAATAAAGAAATAAAAATAGGTTCTTTACATGAATTTTCTTACTTGCCACAAGACTGACAGGGAGACAGCAAAAAGCTGAGCATTTATCTGGTTCTTTGCTGATTACATTAGTAGCCTGGAGCTTTAGAGAGAGGAGAGGAAATCTAGAGTAAGGAATCTGTTATATTGAAAATCTGAGTATTCAGTGTCCAAGTTTCAAAATGTAATATATTACATACTGAGAAATGTTGATATGATTTTAACATGATAAACAAAATCCCCATCTTTAAGAAAGTTGAACAAACAAAAACTGTGTGAAGAACAATGCTACTATTTTGAGACCTTTGGCAAAAAAAATCTGAATTCACAGAATTCAGCTGACTGAAAAATTCTCGGGAACTTCTTTTTTAATGAATTCCTTTTATCTTGCTAGTGAAAGATAGACACAGAGAGATCTGTATCCTCTCTACAAGGAAAGTTTTTAGATTATTTCCTTCTCTCATGAATGTTCAGGAAAATGAACATACTAGCTTTGGGTTTTGAAAGAAATTACTTATCATGGTCTCCTTCTTAAAGTATTTTTTTAAATAGAAATCCTTATTACAGCACCCTTAGGCTCCTTTAAAACATAAGTGGCAAATAGCGGTCAGATGTGCCAAATAATATTAAAACCACTGGGATGAGAGTTTGATTATGACTTACATGAAGGTTTTTTTCCAAAGTCCTACTCAGTGCCAGCAATCCATCCAAAATTTTATCTAGTTTATATTTTTAATGTTCTATTGCAGTATTCAGGATTCAAGGTACCGTTTTTGTCCTGGGTAGCTCTGTTCTGGTGTTGGCCCTCTGAAACTTTACCATCCTCAGCTGGGATGAGGAATGACAAGAGCAGCAAACCTGTCTGTGGCTGTGAATATACTAAACCACTAGAATAAATATCACAAGATACATTATCCAAGATGTTTTTATAAAATCTTTTGGCTTCGGTGAATGAAATGTCATGAAACCAAAGGCAACCTATTTGCTCTGTTAGGTCTTGCTGGATTTTGAGCCCAGGACTTTCCCTGTGCTTATAAGTTGCCACTGTACCCAGTGCTACATACGTATTTGTATGTATATGTGTATAGATACACATGTACATATATACATGCTATATACATTTATACCTATACATGTCTAGTTTTATTACGATAGACTATAAGAACTGGTGGTTAACATGAAATGTTACCTTTTAACAAGCAGTTTCTAAAATTGAAAATAATGTATGTACAGGTTTTGAAATTTGTAAAATATGACTGTTAAAAGGAGGCTATTTAACTGATGACATTAAGATACTTGAACATTTTATGCCTCACATCTGTTTATCAGTTCTAGTTATCTGTATAAATGCATTTTAGAACCGATAGACAGTAAACTTGAATTTACCTTTTGATAAGAGTACAAGCCACTGTACATTCAAAAATTATTTAAATTTGCAAACACACTGTTCTATATGTAAGGTACTGTATGTAAAACTGTTTATTAAAACTATTCTGCATACTCTTCATTTTCCACTTTTCTTCCTGATCTACATCTACATGTAAAAAAGAAGTGATTGTTACAATGTACAGACCATCAAAAAAAAAAAAAAATATCTTGGAATGCCTTTTGAGGATGCATAAAACTGAAAAATGTGCCAAAGATGGATTATGTGGGAAAGACTTTGCAACCAGTGCGTTGAACTTTCATGACTGAGAAAGAAAGCAGCATGGCTGGTTCATTGCTAAAATAAACCTACCCTGACACTTCCTGTCTGTCTATCATGTCTGAAGTGAGTTATCACTCTTGATGTCCAAAGCAAAATGTAAACCCCTG
Source organism: Charadrius vociferus (assembly GCF_000708025.1). Classification (NCBI taxonomy): domain Eukaryota; kingdom Metazoa; phylum Chordata; class Aves; order Charadriiformes; family Charadriidae; genus Charadrius; species Charadrius vociferus. The sequence continues at coordinate 8,205,446 of NW_009647595.1, forward strand.
TTACAGAGTGGTTGCTATTTAAAAAGTCTTGCCGCATCAAGCTTATAGGAGACACTACAGAGCTGTATGGTAACATGGAAGTTAATTACGGAATCATGATTGGCAACTTCATAATGCAGAAAGAACACAAGAGCTGAGGAGTTGTTGTTGATGTTTTTATAGCAACTGTTAATAAATAAAATACTCTGTTATATAGTTGGATGCTTAAATAACTGCTTCAAACTATGAATAGTTGAGTGACCTACTTGCTTTGGGATATGTGAGACTTTTTTATCTATTATTCACTTGCTGCGTAGCCTTGAATGTGGTACTGTGTGTACTGTATAAGAGAAGTGTAAATCCAGATGAATTACTTTGAAACAAAGTGGAGTATATTTACATAATTTATACAGCATACACTGTAGCAATATTATGCAATGTGTGTGCATGCGTGTGATGTAATATAACTGTAAATGTTACTGAAGGTGGAGGTGGACCAAGAGATTCCAGGCAGGAGAATGGAGGTTTCACTCTTAGGGCAGAGATGGAGGAATTGGTATCCCGAAAAGGAAACTATAAGGTCAAAGTTGCTCTTGCAGCTTTAACTTGTCTTCTGTTTGTATGTGTAATAGTCTCTGAATTTACATGAGTATGTCATTGTATCCCTCAGGATCTGGCCTTATTCAGGATGGACTGTGCTTACAGAAACAATCTGTTCAGTTTTTTTTTTAATCTTCATTTCTTGTGTAGTCACATATTATAGAAGTTCCTGCAAACATCTTTATCTTCCAAGAAATACAATCTCTGTGTCCTTATGGACAGTGCTGTGATACATTGCGTATTGCTTGAATGCTTCACAAACGTGTCTGAGTTTGCTTTCGCAAATTGTGGTGTTGGTCTGTAAGATGTGAACATTCGTTTTGGCCCCAGTTTCTCAAATATTCGAAGGTTTGGGATGCTTTTGGAGTTGTTTTGTTTTGTTTTTTTTTTTCTTAAACACAAGTCAAGTGCCATAACAATACAAAGTGTTTTGCACAGAATGTAACCTACAGTTGATTGCTTTTCTTGTGTGCCATCAAACCCGATGTGATCTGGCTCATACCAGTATTTTTTCCAGTTGGCCTTATCGAGAGAATCTTTTCCCTGTAGGCATCATTTTCCATCGGTCTTCCTGTTTCCTCTCTAAATGAGCCAGGGACCTACACACACTCTACTTGCAATGTTGCTTATTGGGGTGTGAGTTGCAATTACTTGTGCTTTATGAAGAAGGAGGCAGACCCTCGCTGAGGAAGAAATAGTATATAGTGATATAAGGACTGGTTTTGATACATGTGCACAGAAAGGTAAAAATTTTAAATTTGCAGCCTTCTTTTAACTGACTAGAAGTTCTTAATAGTAATAAACAAAAAGGAAATGCCATTGTACAGAAGCCTCTTGTGATTTCACAGGGCTCAATGGCAAATCTGTAGAGCCTTTAAACGCCCAGCTTTTTGTCAGAGAGTTAGTAGGTTTTATTTCACGGAGGTATCAGAGTGATTCATTTCAAAGCCTTCTCCCTATGACCCTACCGTAGGCATCTACATCAGGAATTCTGTGTTTTCAGTTGCAGTGATGGCAGTAAGACATCAGTATTACATTTATTAACATAACGTTGTCTTGGTGACATGATCAGGTATCACATGAGGGGGCAGCCTATGTTTCAGTTACAAAATGAAGGTACCTCAAGTCATGGGGCAGGGAATGGGTTGGAAGATGCTTCCTGCTAACCCTTTTCTTGGGTAGCTGTAGGTTGAGTAGTGCCCATATTTTGGATGTTCTGGCCTTAGATGCATAGATCTTTGTTCATCTCTGGAGTAATTTAGAGTGACAGAAGCCTGTCGTCCTCTTTAAAATGGTCAAAGAAGATAGGTTGCAGTTTTCTCATAGGTTTCATGTATTTGCTGGGTGGCAAAGAACTCAAACTGTTCTTCCATGGGTGCAGTCCTCTTGCATGGCTGACATCCACCAGTCTCTTAATTTTGCCTCTGAGCGTCTACATGTGCTCCTCATCTGTTGTGCAGCTTGCATCTGTTTTTCCTTTTGTGCTTCAGCTTTCTGCACTGTCGTCTTTTGCTGTGCCTGGAGGGTTTCACTCCTCCATCCTTGTGGCCGGTTCTTTGGCTGCTGTGGGAAGCAGTC
>NW_009647595.1:8207636-8211785 GCF_000708025.1 Charadrius vociferus
AAGTCATGTACGGTTGGACTGTGTGTACCATGGTCAAAATCTTTAGATATTTTTTGCTGCCTTCTTTTAGTAAGCCTCTTCTGGTCTTATGCAAATGGTGATCTCCCTCTGCTCCCATCTGGCTTCTAACTTAACTAGACTTGAGGGAATATTACAGCAAAACCCCTCTGGCACTACTGAGCTCCAGCACCCCTTACCAAACTGAAGGATGGGATGTAAAGGAGTTGCTCGAACATCACAGTAAAATTATAAAAGTCTTTTGACGCTTACAAACCAGAATATTTTTCCTTGGTATTTGAAGGGAAACTGCAACTATTTTTCTTCACTGAAGCTTTAAAACACACAAAACGGATCCTGAACTGAACTGGAGCTTGATGTAGAAATCAACAATGAAAACAGGGGGTGGGAAGCCCTCTGCAAACAGGACGTTGGTGATAGGAAGTGATCAATCAGACTGTCATGACTACCTTGCCCTGTTAGCAGTCACGTGGAGGTGCTGATGTGTGAAGGGGTGCACGCAGTGATGCCGTTCATTCGCAAACGGGACCCACCTTTGCCATGTCAGTTTAGAACACTGGAACTGCAGGTTTTCTTTCTACTGCTTAGAAGTGTTACAGTACATGCACCTTAATTTTGCAGTGCTTATTAAGGCCTGAGGCTTAATCACTTTCAAAATGCCCATTGCTGGTCTCACATTTTATTAGCTGACACTTTTTTCTGTTGTACTGAGTCCACGTGGCTTTAGGCGATCATTTTACAGAGGATGTTTGAAATACTTCAGTAATGGTTTTTATTATACTCTGTTATGTCCTGGGTGTGGGGGTCTGTCTTTAGCAATAAGTATTATACACTATGTGTATATCTGTTTATCTATGGAAAACTAGTATGCAGCATGTAATGATAGTGAAAATACACTGCGCAGAGAGCAGATTGCCCGTTTGGCGGCCATTCTGCACCAGCCTGGACAGCTCACATTAAAAAAAAAATATATATATATATATATAATTGGAGATCGCATGGAGAAAATGAACTAGCGTGAAAAACCATTTAGGAGTGAACTTCCCTTTCCATACACACTCGGCCTGTGTGCAAGCAGTAGAGGAGCCACCCTTATTCTATGGACGGAATAACCAACGCTGGCTCAATCGCTGCTCGCTGGGAAGAGCAGCCTTCCTTTCTTCAAAACCGGCCAGAGCCACCTCCGTCCAGCTGGAGCCACCTGCGTCAGTGTATTGTCACCAAACGCACTGAGAGAGGCAGCAGTGCACTATTATTAAATCTTCTGCGAGAGAAGCAAAATCCTTCTGTGATTTGGGCTTTTTTTTTGGTTTTGTTTTGTTTTTATAATAGCAATAATGTTGACTGCATTCTAATACTCACAATAAAGGTCTGTTGAGATTGTTATGTGCCTGGGCTCCTGTTCAGTGAATTTTTGTTTTGGTGAGCTAGGGAGTGCTTGTAAATGTTTTAAAGCATCAGGGAATCTTCAGTTGCTTTTCTAGCCTGTAGTCAAGAAGTTATACGTGGTCATCAATACTCATTTATTTGCGTACATTGCAAAGCTTTAGGGGAATCTTCAATTGTGTTTTAGCATGTAGGCAAATTATGTAGTCAGTAAATTATTTGAAGTACAGAGTTACTTATTGTGTGGCAAAGTAATTTGAAGATCTTTTTCTTTTTTCTGTTCCTGAACCACAGAATGGTCAGGGTTGGAAGGGACCTCTGGAGATTAAGTCCAACTTCCTGCCAGAGCAGGGACACCTACAGCAGTTGCACAGGACGGCGTCCAGGCGGGTTTGGAATGTCTCCAGAGTGGGAGATTCCTCCACCTCTCTGGGCAGCCTGTGCCAGTGCTCCACTACCCTCAAAGGAAAGAAGTTCCTACTCAGGTTTATATGGAACTTACTATGCTCAAGTTTGTGTCCGTTATCTCTTGTCCTATCACTGGCCACTTCGGTCTTTAACAATTTTAGGGTTTGCAATGCACTCGGTTCTGGAAAGACAATGTCTTTCACCAGCGCCTTCGCAGTGATGGCGCCTCTTCTTGTGGCCTTCTGAGGGTGTTTCTAGTCATCTGCCTTTTTTACAACAACATTACAAAATGACTTCAGTTTGCTTGTAGTGATTTCTTATATTTTAGTGTCTCCTACAACCCGTTGTTCAGGACACTAGTGTAGTTGGAGACAAATAAGCAAAGGACGCTAAGAAAGTCCCTGTCCTAGATGTCTTGTTGGACAGGGCACAAATGGTAAGCAGCAGGTGAATGAAATCAGACAGAATCTAAATGAGTTATAACATAGAGAAATTTTTCTGTTGTTCGTAGCAAAAATGGTTATCATCTTAAACATGCAAGAAATGTCAATATTTTAATTCTGAAGCAGATATTTTAATCATTATTGAAGGTGCAGGCTCAAAGCAGTCTCTCAAATTCAAGACAGAAGGCCAAATTCAGATCTTGGAGTCTGTAACATTTTCTAATTAGCAGACATTAAAGAAGAGGTTTCCCGAGTCAGACTAAACATCTGGCCAGTTCAGTGCCTTATCTTCAGTAGAAATACAATGTCAGCTTCTCTAGAAACATACTGACTATAAAAGATCTGTACAAATTGGTCTTTCCCTTAATGTGTCTTTCACTTGTGGTAAACTGAGGTTTCCTTTACCAAAAGCTTTATGAAGACCATCAGTTTTATCAGTCAGCAACAGATCTGTGCTCTGTGAGTTTAATCTCTCTTTTTTTCATTCATTTATCTCCACAACATCAGGTGGCGTATGGAATTCCACAGCTTTGCTGTGTGGCAGAAGGAGTTGTGTTTAGCCTTGAACTTGCTCGCTGACTCCATTGGCTGTGCGCTCTCGCCTTCCACTCAGAGGAGGTTAAATATTGCATTGTTGAAAAGACCAAAAAAAAATAGCTTTGTCCTACCAACACCAGAAGTTTGGCACCCTGCTGCTGGCCTCGTGTGACTGGCGGTGCCTCTTCTCACTGCACCAGCTTGCTTTTGTCAAGCGTTGGGTCGATTCGGTGTGCAGGTCTACCCATCACGCCACTGATGGTTGCGGAACTGACTTGGGGTTTCAACGCAATCTGCATCCACAGTTGTCACAAGAATAAAATATTTTTCTACCTTGCATCGCTGTGGTGCTATTAGATAGAGGAAAACTGTTATCTCCAATGGATAAGTAAGAAAAAAGCCATTTTAGCTGTCCCAGAAATGGTTCATTTCTTCAGGGACAAAGGCAAATTCAACTGTTTTTACATGGGCTCCTTTAGGTTCTTTTGTCACCAAAGGCATTTGCCAGCTGGTAAATTATAATACAATTAAAAAAAAAAAAAAAAAGAGAAGTCCTCTGTCTACTTTTCTGGTCTAGCCAAGTTTAGTATAGAAGTTACTGGAACTTCCCCATCATTCTTTCAATCTGAAGAACATGTCATGTATGAAGAGACTGAAACTTGTGTTATCTAGCGGGGCTATGCTTTTTTCCCTTGTCATCTTTTAATTTTACATCACATGAGGACCTTTTAAAACTTAACCAGTGATGATAGAGATAAGTGCTTCACATGGTCTTGTTATTGTTATCTGTGCTAAAATCACATGAAGAAGATTGAGTTGAATGTCTCATGCTTGGGAAGAAATGTTCCAAATCTGAAATGTAGTATCTGGAAGTGTAATAAGTTGCTAACACATGGTGCGAGTCTATGTTTTTATATAGTTCTCTTAAAATGTGGGAGAGGATTGTCCAAGACTGGTGATTTGTTTAACATAGAAAAGCAGTTTATGATGCAAAAATAAACGAATTCATTGATACGAGCATAATTTGACAATGCTTTCCATTCTTAAAATTTTTGCTTCCAATTTGCTGCCTCATTCAAGAGGGTCCCTTAAGTTCGTTTCCCAAAGTAAGGTTGGATTATCAGGCTCAAGTTTTATTTGGGTGAGAGCAACTTTTCTGTAGGTATAGATGCTTATGTGTACATATACAGGAATCATTTACCCCTGGGCTTTTTGATATGCAAAAATTGCAATAGCACAAACCATTGCTTCCACTAAGAAAGCAGATGCAAAACTGGAACAATGAAGAAATGGTCTGCTTCTCTCTTGAGGTTTGTGATTTCCATGTTTCATCACACTGACATTTTTCTTTTCCCTA
>NW_009647595.1:8211807-8216450 GCF_000708025.1 Charadrius vociferus
TCCCTACAATTACAATCTAGATTGAGGAGCTAATTTTGCCAGTGTGTACAACAAACGAAACCCTCATATCCAGCACTAGAGCAATGATTTTTGAAGACATGTTAGTTTTAAGCCCATATTGACTGCAGGGACCTTTTCTGCTTGCTCCTTTTCTCCCCTTCATCGGTGAGCTATTTTAAGATATTCTTCCATGTTTTCTCAGGTCCTAAAAATAGAGGTCAATTCAATTGTCCTTTCACTGAAAGTTATTCAGTGAGGCTTTTCTTAATTTGAATTTGACCAGCCATAGATGACAAGTGCCTCCTCTTCTTTGAAGAATGTGGATTGCGCATATTGCTCTGTAAACTACTATTTAAAAAATAAAATAAAATAAATCCATGGGCTATTGCATCCCATTGAACTTGTGTGTACTGAGATGCACATGTTGGTTTGACGCACATCTAGAAGTGGTTTAAGTGGTGCCAGTTGCCAAAACTCACTCTCTCACTTTGTTTTTTAAGAGACTTTTAAGACTTGGCTGTTCTTCCCAACTTGCAGAGTTCAGAGGTTGTTTTCTGAGTCTTTCTGAAGGAAATACAACTAATCTTGGGAGTCAACATTATGTAGATATTGCAGATTTCTGCTTCTTTCTGTTAGTAATAGCCCTTTGATACCTCCTTGGTTTCCTGTCTGCCTTACTCTGTTATCAGCTACTAATGACCTTCGGTAGCAAAGAATAGAGGAGGGAAATGAATGGCTGCATTAATGAGCTCGCTTCTCCCCCCATTTGCTGTGCAAGGAACCTGAATGACAATTTTTTCACTAACTTTAGAAAACTGGACTAAATCAATATCACACTCCCACTCTGGTTATGTTTCTGTGACTTGGAAATGCCGTCATGCCCGTAAGCCCCGACCGTGCTGTCCCCAGAGAGCCCACGGCACTGGGCTGCCTCCTGTTGCTCTCCTGTAGCTGCCCCACTGCGCTGGGGGTCGGGCGCACACCTGAGACTCTTGAAGCATACCTGAGTCAGGAATACATGTCATGGCCAGACTTTCATCTGTCCTGGTTCAGCCGCCCCAGCGCTAATGCTGGCTACTCTCTGTTTGCTCAGATTCCTTTGCTCTGCCTGTACATTTCCCTGCAAATCCTATGCTAATCTAGAAAATCATTTTCTTTCTGTGCCTGCTTAATCAGGGCTATTACAGGATTTTTCCTCTTTATGCCTCTGAAGGTTGCCTTTTTTTGGTCTGTTATCTACAGTGGGCACGTTCTTCATCTTTTCCCAGCTTGATCTTTCTGTGGACTATTGACTTTCCTTCAGTTCGGAGTAAGTTGCTTGAAAGTCAAATCCAAATATAGTCCCACTCGTTTTAAAAGGGCTAACCATGCTGAAGCAAGGTTGTACTGCTGTTTGAGATCACATTTACCATATATGTCAAACCCTGTAGCAGTTTGCAGCCTAGACAGAAGGATGCTTGAATCACTTAGCACAGTCTTTGGGCTGTAGGAGAGTGTCAGTAGAGCTGTTTTTGGACTGCTGAGTACCCAGGAATAACAAACAAGAGCACTGCTGTTGCTTTTTCCTGAAATCAGCCTAAGTCCAGCCTAAAACATGTGCTTCTGTAATTATTTAGCTAATTCTACCTAAAGGGGACCTACAGGAGAGCTGGGGAAGGACTTTTTACAAGGGCATGTAGTGATAGAATGAGGGGGAATGGCTTCAAACTGGAAGAGGGCAGGTTTAGATTAAACATTTGGAAGAAATTTTTCACTTTGAGGGTGGTAAGGCACTGGAACAGGTTGCCCAGAGAAGTTGCTGAGGCCCCATCCCTGGAGGTGTTCAAGGCCAGGCTGGACGTGGCCTTGGGCAACCTGGTCTAGCGGGAGGTGTCCCTGCCTATGGCAGGGAGGTTGGAACTCGATGATCTTCAAGGTCCTTTCCAACCTAAACCATTCTGTGATTCTTCTTGGCCCATTTGTCTAACAAGTTTTGCGTAAGCAAGGGTGAGTTCTCGTAATTCCTGGTGCAGGTAAATGCTAACTGATAATCATAAGAGGTGGACAAGTAAGAAGTGATACTCTGGAACCATGGAAATAATATTTCTGATATGTTTTAGGTCGAGGATCTTGCATGTACTTAGTACCAAAAAGCTGGACTTAAAATGCTTAATGGTTATACTAATCTCACACCTGGAGGGTGAAGCCCAAGAAGCTGAGCTGCTTCCCATCAGGTGTTCATCCATAGAAGAGCAGGGTGTGAGCACGAGTGAAAGGAAAAGGTCAGATTCCCTTCACAGTGGAGTTACATCCATCCTGTTTTTCACTTAACTCACAGCATTATGGATTGTGTTTACTCCTGGTGCTGCAGCGCTTGGAGGCCTGGCTCTTGTCTGTCCCCTCACAGGGTGGGCTCTCTAGAAACACACAAAAGTGTATTTCTGACGCACAGCACAAAGCCTGGTTGCACCACAGCACAGGAGAGAGCCGGGGCTCTGGCCGGGGTCGTGTCAATATGATCAATTTGCCTGTTGATTTAAGGAAGTCCCCCGCCTTTGCCTGCTGCTGCTTGTTCTCCTCCCGGATGAGTGGGCTCAGCCGTGCTCCCTGGAGCGGGGATGAGTACCGGCTGAGAAGAACCATGGGGGCTGTTCCAGGTGAATGGGCCTCTTGTGGTTTTCTCAGAAGCATCATATGCGTCACTCGCCCAATTTCATGGCCAGTCTACCGGCACAGAAGTGAACCCATCCGCGTGACGGTTGCTATAAAAAGGCAGGTGAAGCCTACCCGGGGTGTGCAGGGCTGCCCCACCGACAAAAGGGGATGGAGCTCTCCCATCGCAAGATGGGCTCCATCCCGCTTTGCGCCCTTCTTTGCTGCTTTATTAGCATAGCAGCAGCTAATATATTCGGTAAGTACACTTGTTCTTTTCCTTTGTCTGCCCAGTAGCGACCGTGCTCCTGCTATCTTTGTGCTGCTCTGTGTATTATTCCGATGACGTATATAATGGTGTTGAATCTCGCACACTGCAAACTTCGCTGGTTATTGTGTGCTGTGGAGAGTGAGTTTGGGCTCCAGGTTAAACACTAAGCTATAAAGACCTTTAAATGGTCAGAGTTATCTGGGTTCAGTACACCTGGGTTTTTGGGTGGAAAAAAGCCCGTTGTCTGGAAGAACAGGCTGGGCTAGAGGAGCTTGGCTGAGAAAAGGTGGTGCTGCAGGGATGTGAAGGTCCTAAGATTGTATCTTCTACTTGTATGTGCCATGATATAGTTTAGGCTTGAACTTTAACTTAAGGTACTGGACAGTCTGAGTGCCGTCCCCAGGTCTCTGGTCTGAGTTCAGCAATCCTGCACCACAAGCATTTCAATCACCCATTAATCTCTTAACTCAGCTGTCTTAGTAGACTCCAGCACTGTACAAAGGGATCTTCACACACCCCAGAGCAACTAGCTCAAAGTCACCTCTGAGGTGAAAATTGTGAAATGCAGATGTCTATAGGTGAGCTGACTTAAAATCCCTTTACAGTCTCATGAAAATTTTCATGTGGACTTAAGGGGACATGGTAAAAACTCGCAGAAAGAGAAGTGATTCAGAGATCTTAGGTCCACAGAAACCATCTGTGGTTAAAGAATTCCCTGAGCTGCAAATTATTGGAGCGTGAAAAGCCTTCAGAATACTTATGATGTGTTTGCACTATTACGTGTGGTCACACTCAGACCAAATACTGGATTAAGTGAAACTTTGGTCTAATTCACTGTAGCTATGCTTTTGTTTGTTTGCTGTATTTTTATAGAACTAGTCAACAGAATTAAGAGCATGACATTCATTGTATATTGACAGAGAAAGTGTCAGTTTGACTAATCTGTTCTGTATGAAAGAACTTACTGAATATCATCCTTCTGTTAAAACAGCATCCAAATGTGGTTTTGAATGCGTTAAGAACTGAAGAGTTGACTGTTTTCTTGCCAGGTGGCTTCAGTAGCTGATCACCTGCCCTGCTAAAAATTGAGAAGTTCTCCTAATATGAATTAGTCTGATGTTGACTGCTAGACATTGATTCTTTTTAGGTCTTTCATAAGATTATGAAGAAACACCTCTCCTTTTGGTAGAATATTGAGTGATTTAGCTTCAGTAAAGAATAAATACTCATAAAACATTAATAGTGGTGTGTGTGGTTATGGCAAAGGGCTGTTTTGTGGTCATAGTCACAACTAACTCTGAGTATGCAGAGTACCTCAGGTACCAGAAAATGATAGCTATACCAGTACAGAACAGAGCTGAGGTGAATTAAATACAGGCCTGGGAAAGGGGTCCATGAACGTCTCCGTCACATGCTGATCCTGCAGCTGGCAGCCCAGCAAGTTTGTTCAGTACCTCCCGGTGCTGTCCCACACGGAAATACACACAAGGAGCAATGGGGAAACAACCAGCCATGAACCTGGGGGCTTTTACCACGCAGTGTTGGCACAAACAGGGTTTTGATAAGAACAGGCTTGTGGTGAAACCACCCTTAGGTGTTTACCTTCTTGCTGCTTTCAGAGTACCAGACAGATTCCCAACCCTTACGTCCATGCGAACTTCAGAGGGAAAAGGCTTTTTCAGGAGGAGAAACTTACATTCCTCAGTGCTCAGAAGATGGCCAATTCAGGTAACTCATTCCT
>NW_009647595.1:8216535-8223937 GCF_000708025.1 Charadrius vociferus
ATTCCTGCTATTATTCTGCTGTTTTGTTTCATTACTAATGGAAGCCTTAGCCTTGGTTTTGAAGAACGGCTGTATCGGAGGACTGGAGGGTGAGAGATGCAGGAGACTGAAGGGACTTCGTTCAGCCATGTTGCAGATACAGCCTCTCCTGAATGAATTCCATGTTGCTGCAAATAATCTCTGGGTTAAGAGGTCGTCAATCTACTATTAATGGGCTAATCCTGGCAGTATTATTTGCATGTTAAATACTTGGTAGCTGGTTGTGTAATGCAACTGCTGTCTTCTTACACGTGCTCATGGGCGCGTGGTCTGTGATCAGTGTGCCAGCTGGCACAGCGGAGCCAAGTTGACTTGAAGAAGTTATCCACCCAGCTGTAAGTGGCACAGTTGGGTTTTCTTCTAAAAGCGATAAAGGAACTGAAGGACATGGAGAACGGTGCTTTAGAGAGCAGCATGTTGCTTGAAGATGTAAGAAATTAATCAGTTAAAGCTGTGTCTGGGGGTAGTGCAAATTTTAATGTTCTCTACTATTATCTTGTTGTTGCCTAGGGTGGAGGACCTAGACCATGCCGTAGATTTGACTTAAAAAATGTCTCAAAATGTATGGTAATTTTCAAATAATGAGAATCGGTATTCTGTCCAACCTGCTTCCTTCCTGAATGACTTCAAGTCACTTATCTGCAGCTCATAAAGACTTCAGAGAATTACTAGAACTAAGAGCTCCCATCAGGTAGATCTAGAGTCAGAAGAAACACAGCCCTTTCTGATTCCATTATTTGTGGTGTTAACCTACTTGAACTTGTTTAGCTTGCTTTATGTCCTGGTTTATGTCCGATGACTGTCACTAACAAAGTAAAATATGTTACTTGTGGTCTCCTTCAGGACAGTTCAATGCAGTAGGAATGGTCTTTCCTGTTGGTGTGTGGATGAGAATGGCATTGAAGTACCTGGCAGCAAGCAGAATGGTTACCCCGTATCTTGTAAGTCCCAAGTTTCTATTTCTGTTCAGATTGGGTAAAGAGCCATTTAAATCTGCATTTGAGCTGCTGAAATCAAGAATAGGTTAGCCCCAGACTTTGATGGACTCTAGTTTGTTGTAATTTGCTGGGTCTTTCTCATGGAAGTTCTGGAGTTTCTTCAGAGCTGATCATGGAAATCCCATACACCTGGATGATCTGTATTTGTGAAGGTCACAGTAATGTAAGTCATGAATGAAAGATTAACTTTTGAGCTGGAGGGCTTCAACCCCATCTGTGGTGAGGTATACCAATTTTCCTGACCTCAAGTCCGTCAATGTCCTCATGCCACTGGGTGGCAGAATCAGAACTTACAGCTCTCAGAAAACTTGGACGTTTCCTAATTGATTCAGTGCCCAACAAGTACCTTCCTCTAACAGTGCCCCTCTCTGGTACTACAGGCTTATCCTTTTGCCAGTTGCAAAAGCAGAGGATCTTGGTCAGTCGCTACATCAACAGCAGCAGCATCTCCTACATCCCTCAGTGCCTGAATTCAGGGGCGTTTGATGCTGTGCAGTGTGACACGGAGCTGGGTCAGTGCTGGTGTGTAGATACAGAAGGAATGGAGATTTATGGCACCAGGCAGAGAGGAAAGCCAAGGCGGTGTAAGTAATATTCAACAAAACAGTGGGTTTTGTGGAGTGGGAGGCTTTGGTGTGAATGAAAGGTGGTAGATCAGGAGCTTGGACACTGCAGCCTACCCTTATCCTACAGAAGTATAGCTGTGTAACTGAGGAATTTAAGTCTCTGTTTCTTTTGGTTATAAAAAAATACGAGGCACCTAGGTGTCCATAGTCAATGTAATGAATCTAAACCCCTTCCAAACCACAGGGTGGCTACTTAGCTGTTTGTGGGAAATTAAAACACCGGTAAACATTACTTTATTTCCCTGTCAGGTCCGGGGAACTGTGAGATCCGAGACCGTCGTATTCTCCATGGGTTTGGGGAGAAGAGTCCACCACAGTGCTCAGCAGATGGAGAATTTCTGCCTGTCCAGTGCAAGTTTGTCAACACTACAGACATGATGTTTTTTGATCTTGTTCATGGTTATAACAGGTAAGCGTGTAGGCTTCTGAAACAGGGAGGCAATCCTGCATACCTCTTCAAGTCAGTGTCTTACTGTAGGTTTTTTTCCACAAGAAGTTCTTCTTCTGTGACCCCACATGATGTTATTTTCTGTTAGTGAATATACCAACTTTCTCTTCTGAATTAAATTTTCTCATTTAGAAAAGACTTATATTCCATCCCTGCAGTCTAATCAGTGTGTCCTCACACAGCAGTGGATACCATGCTGTGACCTGTATTTGGAAAAGTAGCCAGGGCTACCTTTCAGACAGACACACAACAGCAAATGAGATAAATGTGGAAGGAAGAGAGGAATTCAAACTTACATATGAGATAGGAAAGATGATGCCATATGGGAGATGAAAACAGACGGACAGAAGGACAAGTAGCAGCATGCAAAGAGCAAGTTGCACATGATGGTGGGAAGCTCTCGTCCATTTAGGCAGTGCCAGGGTTGCTCACACAGGTGAACCAGTGGGTGATGAATGGGCACACTGACATACGACTGGCTTTGGGTGGTTGGTGTGGGCTGGGGAAGACTCCAAAATGCTGGATCAAATGCTTGTCTGTGGGAGCGAGAAGACATTGTCCTGTGGAGGAGCTGGTGCTCAGCTGGGGAAATAAAGGATGGACAAGGGGAATCACAGGGAGAAGAGTTCATTACGGTGCAGAAGTTCAGACACTCCAGAGAAACCTTTTGGTCTCTTGTGAAGTGCCATTCTCTTGGCTTTTCAGCCAATGCATTTCTCCAGTGGAGGGCAGTGGAATAAATGTAATGTCTCGTTCTCACTTGGCTCTGTAGTAGCAAAGGCATTTTGTTGTAAATGTCAATTTTTCTATTTTGAGGGGTTTCTTTCTTAATTTAAGCAAAACTGAAAGGCAGGCACAAATGCACAGCACAAATTTATCAGAGCTTCGGGAGAGGTTATTTTGGCAAGAGCAAAATAATCTGTCTGTTTCATTTCTTGGCCTGTGGAGTATGGAAATTCTAAAACAGCAATTTCAGAGGACAAAGCAATGCTTTAAATTAACATTTTTTTTTCTCCCCTTGGGAGATTTGTCCACAAAGGCCAGCAAGTTTGGGCTTTTATTGTGTCCGTGTCATGTAATTAGTCACAGCAGGATCGTTTCACTCCCAGCTGCCTACCTTTCTAATTAAGGCATTGACTTACCCCATTACCATCATATCTGAATATCTTAGGTCATTAATATATTTATTTTCACAGTGTTCCTGCCAGAAATGTCATTATCCTGTCCCATAAACAGGAGGCCATGGTATAGAGTTGAAGGGATGAGTTCCACAACAAAGGACTATAGCAGAACAGGGATTTAAACCCATATTTTATGCTCATGTGGAACCAGTGGCGTAACTTTCTTTGGTTCCACAGACTGATTTTGGAAATCTAGACCTGTCAAACTTATTCTCTTTCCAAATTGTTTGTTTACATCTTTATAAATATTCCAGAATAAATCAATATGTTAGAATAAATCATAGAATCATAGAATCATAGAATGGTTTAGATTGGAAAGGACCTTGAAGATCATCAAGTTCCAAACCCCTGCCATGGGCAGGGACACCTCCCACTAGACCAGATTGCCCAAGGCCACGTCTAGCCTGGCCTTGAACACCTCCAGGGAGGGGCCTCAGCAACTTCTCTGGGCAACCTGTGCCAGTGCCGCACCACCCACAAAGTGAAAAATTTCTTCCTAATGTTTAATCTAAACCTGCCCTCTTCCAATTTAAAGCCATTCCCCCTCATCCTATCACTACATGCCCTAGTAAAAAGTTCTTCCTCAGCTCTCCTGTAGGCCCCCTTTAGGTACTGGAAGGCCGCAATAAGATCTCCCCAGAGCCTTCTCTTCTACAGGCTGAACAGCCCCAACTCTCTCAGCCTCTCCTCATAGGAGAGGTGCTCCAGCCCTCGGATCATCCCCATGGCTCTCCTCTGGACACGCTCCAGCAGGTCCATGTCAAAATAGAGAAATTCAGTGGCTTAGAGCTAAGAGTTTCCCAAGAGGAAGACATTTGGAAACAAGATGAGCCCACATTTCCTGCCTCACCTTGGTGACTTGGCTGCTGTTACTTATTTTATACAGACTGCACCCAAGTGCTGCTTGGATGGGCAGCCATAGAGAAGGCCCTGTAGCAGACTGGGGAGAAAGATCAAAAAATAAAATGTTGAGGAGTATATTTTTACTTTCTTGCTATAATTTTCATCAGGCTGAAAACCTTATGTCAGTGTCTTTATCCCAGCTCGCTGGAGGTTCTGTCCTATTATGTATTATTTCATTGGCAGTGGAAAAATACATGATTTGGATTTCTCCCTCTGGTTTTTGAGTAGTCATTGGGAAAGGCAGCTGTAACTTGAGCTGCACATAGAAACATAGAAGGTACTTGCAAACCTGCTTTTGAAGATCAGTAATGAGTTATCTTTGCTGGAAGCCAAGAGCAGAGACAGTTGGAAGAAAATGTCAACAACCTCGCATTTATTTACTTTCCCATATTTTTGAGCGCAAGCATTTTTGTTGAAGCACATGGATACGCTATAAATTTATCCATAACTTAAATGTATTCATCTATGCTTTAGCCATTATTTTCGACCAGGTCTGACAAATGAGGTAGTCTGTGTTATTGCTACTCATCTCAAGGGCTGTGATTAAAAAGAGGCTCAGAAAAGAAAAGGAGTGGTAGGAAATGAGTTTTCCAAGCAAGGTGAGCAAAGTTCTGTCCTCTTGTTTGTGTGGGCCTAATTTATATCCGTTTGTACTTTATTTAGCTGTACTCTCAACGTGAAGCAAAAATAACCAGAATGACAGGATATGACTACACACCTGCCCCATATAAAAGTAGTATAATTATACATGTGACTTCTTAACGTGGAGGATGAAAGAAAGCAGCGTGCAGAATTTTTTCATTGCATCCTGTTTCACTCAGCTAGACATTGAGATGCTGAGGTGATGAGCTCCAAGGACGTGAGCAGTGCAGAGCTCTGCCTTTGAATATAGGGGCATTGCTCTCCTAAGAGAAAAGATCATTTTCCTGATTGGGCGGTGGCCTGTGCATGATGATTCAGGAGAGCAGAAAGCTCTTGAAATGCCACAAGCCATTTATATCCATGTGTACATATAAGACCATAGAAAGATGGTATTTAGCTGTTTGCATCTTAAATTGTATTGTTTTAATGCTGACAGAATTCCCTTTGTGCCCTGAAGTATGATATTTTGATTGCTTTTTGCATGCCAGTGTCAGCAGCGGAGCAAGATTTGACAGTCCAAAGTAGAGGGAGTCATTAGGCTTTTAATTTGAAGATGTGGGAGAGTGCCAGAGACAGGCAGCGCTACACAGGGATGTGCAAGCACTGAGGCGGGAACACTGCTGGATAACGCTGGGACAACC
This sequence comes from Charadrius vociferus, assembly GCF_000708025.1. Lineage (NCBI taxonomy): Eukaryota > Metazoa > Chordata > Aves > Charadriiformes > Charadriidae > Charadrius > Charadrius vociferus. Next base: position 8,222,014 of record NW_009647595.1, read on the forward strand.
CCAAAGTTGCCAGCCCTTTCCTCTGCCAGGGATTGCTGTTGCTTTGTGCATTCCTCAGCTTGTGCTTTGATACACTGAGGAAGCAGTAACATCTTTAGGTCTCCTGCCAAGAGGTGGCAGAGCTCTCAGGCAGACACTTGAAAGTGGCAAAGGGCCATTACTCCACTCCTGTCACCTGACCACTGGTTCTGAGCCAGACAAGCGTCTCATAGAATGGTTTGGGTTGGAAGGGACTTTTAAAGGTCATCTAGTCCAACGTCCCTGCAATGAGCAGGGACATCTTCAACTACATCAGGTTGCTCAGAGCCCCATCTACCCCGACCTTGAATGTTTCCAGGGATGGGGCATCTACCACCTCTCTGGGCAACCTCGGCCAGTGTTTCACCACACTCATAGCAAAAAATTTCTTCCTTTTATCTAGTCTCACTGCATTTCTCAGGGGCACTACACGTGCTGTAGAGCAGCCCTGAGGCTGCAGGAGGGTGGCACTGGAACTGGGGCTGGTCATGGTCCCAATTTCACAGAGTTGTTGTAAAGCACTTTGGCATGTTAACCTTTTTCCCAGTTGATCAGGGCCTAATCTACCATTACGGTTACTGCTAAAGGTCCTTCCTTGGTAAAAACCTACTTTGTGTAATTCTCTGAATGTCTTGAGCAGAAAATTCCACTTCCCTGTTGTTAGATTTTTCCCGAATAAGCCACATGCAGCTGGGACACCAGACATTTATCATATTTCAGGGTAAGGCTACGTGTCTGTAAAATAATACGATAGTTTTGGAATCTGGCAAAATTATTCCACTGGTCATATTGCCTGAATCTAGAAAAACTTATCTTCTGTTTGTTTGGAGAAATCCTAGAGTGTCTGTCAGTTAAGATCACATTTATTATGTTTTTTCCAACTCTCTTTTCCAACCCTATTAAGTTTCCTTCCTTAATCAGTGCTTTGCTGGAATCTGGCTGTTGTCACTCTTAGACTATTATACTGGAAACTAGGCTCTCTTTGATCTCCAGCAGTAAGAGTCAATCTTACTTGTAATATGTTAAAACCCCTTTCTCCTTAATCTGTTGAGCCATGCTCTGAAAATGAAAAAGATTAGTGAGGTTTTTATCAGCTTTTGTGCTTAATTCAGTGCAGAATGCGTATGTAGCATGTAGGGAAGTGGAAGCAACCTGTTTGTTTAGGCACTCTGCCATCCTGTGCAGATTTATGGAAGGAGCTAATGAATGGGTGTTGTAATAACATTAAACCAACATTCATCTATTTTACACTCTTGGACAGTCTTTCAAAGATGAGAATAGAATTGAAAATGAGTGTTACATGCTGGGTACTTGCATAGGAAGGGTCAGAAATCTGTCTGAAGGGAGATTGTCATATGGTTGTTTAAAAAAAAAAAAAGGCATTTAGGAGACCCGTCTGAAACACCGACCTGGATCATGTCAGAGCCTGGTTGCCACAAGGACACCAAAGGGTTTTGTAATGGCGTTGTGCTCTGGAGACATCCTTGCCGTACAAATTTGGGAGGGAAACACAGATGACGCTTTGTTGCTGTTGATGGGCCTCCCCAGGCTCTTCACAGGATGCTGCTTTTCCTTCCAGGCTCCCAGGGGCTTTCCAAACATTCAGCTCCTTGCGAGAGACATTCCCGGAGATCACTGGGTACTGTTACTGTGCGGACAGCCTGGGGAGAGAATTAGCAGACACTGGTAAGTACCTTCCAGCAGCTCATCCTTTAACTTGAGCGGCTTTGAATTCCGAAGGGAAAGGACAAATAACAAGTATCTGTCCCTCAGGGGTCAGTACTGGGCCCAGTCCTGTTCAATATATTCATTGATGATCTGGATGAAGGGATAGAGTGTACCATCAGCAAGATTGCTGATGACACAAAACTGGGAGGAGTGGCTGACACGCCAGAAGGCTGTGCTG
>NW_009647595.1:8224017-8240041 GCF_000708025.1 Charadrius vociferus
GAGCCAGCAATGTGCCCTGGTGGCCAAGAAGGCAAATGGCATCCTGGGTTGCATCAGGAAAAGTGTGGCCAGCAGGTCGAGGGAGGTCATCCTCCCCCTCTACTCTGCCCTGGTGAGGCCGCATCTGGAATACTGCGTCCAGTTCTGGGCTCCCCAGTTCAAGAAAGACAGGGAACTGCTGGAGAGGGTCCAGCAACGGGCTACAAAGATGATTAGGGGATTGGAACATCTCTCATATGAGGAAAGGCTGAGGGACTTGGGTCTCTTTAGTCTAGAGAAAAGAAGATTGAGGGGGGATCTTATTAATACTTACAAATACTTAAAGGGAGGATGCCAGGGGGATGGGAGCAGTCTTTTTTCAGTGGTGCCCAGTGATAGGACGAGGGGTAATGGGCACAAGCTTGAACATAGGAAGTTCCATCTTAACATGAGGAGGAACTTCTTTACCTTGAGGGTAGTGGAGCACTGGCACAGGCTGCCCAGAGAGGTGGTGGAATCTCCCACTCTGGAGACATTCAAGACCCGCCTGGACGCTGTCCTGTGCAACCTGCTGTAGGTGACCCTGCTCTGGCCGGGGGGTTGGACTAGATGATCTCCAGAGGTCCCTTCCAACCCTAACCATTCTGTGACTCTGTGATTCTGTGAAATCCCACCCTTAGGAGCAGAGCTTCAGTCAGTGGCAAGTGGAGCTGCTGCCTGGGAGCTAATCCTGTTCTTTTTGGGATGGTGGAATAGGATTTCTGAAGGTCCAACCTCTGCACACACTAGAAAGCTGTGTCATATTCGAGAAGTCCAATTAGCAAATGCAGGGGAATATAAAGGGCCTGGAGACTGAACTCTTTTCTTCTTGCTCGGGAAGAATCATGGATTGGTTTGAGTTAGAAGGGACCTTTGAAGATCACCTAATCCAACCCCCGTGCTACAGGCAGGGACATCAGATTGTCCTTCCTGTTCTCTCATAGCCTCAGGATATCTTTTAGACGTGTTAATAGTTGATGGAACACTTTAGAAGAAAGAATATTTTTTCCAAGGAGGAATGAGGAAGGTGAGGACTTCCAGCTCCTCTTCCTTAGATACTGTGGTTTTAAACATTAAAAAAAATAATAAAAAAAGGAAAAATGCAAAGCACGATAGCCTAAAATTTAGATAGTAGACGAGTACTTCAACACTTAATTCCCACAAGGGTGAAAAGTTTGCAAAAAATTTGTGCACTCAGGGAAACTACTGCATGTCTGTCTTTTTTTTTTTTTTTTTTTTTTTTTTATACAACCAGAATGGGTTTTGGTAACATAAGTTTCCAGGATTCCATCAATTACTTTACTGCAGACTGAACCTAACAAAACCACAGCACAGTGCCAGTTATGGGATGTTCCTCCTGCTTGTTTTGGTAGATGTCAAGGCGTAAAGCTAGTGACTGGGTGCTCAGCAGTGGGTTGTGTGGTGCGGCACATTAGGGTTATGCATTAGAAGTTCACGTTTGGCCTGTTTAGAGGACTGGTTTTCTTTTTCCTGGTAGGCTTCCAGTTCTGCTACTCTGGTGTAAAGCAGGTGACTTCTGTCTTAAAATCAGGCTCTTTGCTAAAAGTCTCTTTTTTCCCAGGGTTGGAACTGCTGCTCGATGAAGTTTACGACACAGTTTTCTCTGCACTGGAGCCTGCCCGCACATTCACGGAGACCAGCATATATCGGATCCTGCAGAGGCGGTTCCTGGGGGTTCAGCTAGCTACCTCTGGCAAGTTCAGATGTAAGTAGCACCCACGTGATGCCCTGTAAATAAGGTGACAATTTTGGAGCTTATATTGTGACAGCTGCCATTGGGGAGAGTTGTTCTAGGAGTCTCTTGCACTAAAAGCATATAATATCACAGTTTTGGTACAAGAATTAAGGCCCCTGAGTTACAGCTAGCTTTTCACCTCTGGATTGTGCATTCGTACCAGCAGATTGTACCTGTTCTCTGATCAACGCTTTCCTGTGCACTTGAAGTTCGCATTAGTTGAAATCCCATGAACTCTCCGTACCTCTTGGCCCAAGATTATGGAGATGGATCTGATGATTTATTCAATTAAAAGCCTGAGAAAATGGTCCCTAATTTATGTTGGTACACTCAGAAATAGGAAGGATCTTATATTGACCACAACACGCTCTATCCCCGGGAGGCTACACAAGAGTTCACAGTGCCTTAGCCAGCCAGGCTGAACTTCTGGATCTGCCCTTGGGTCCATTCCTGCCCTGGTCAGGGAGGGCAATCTTGGAGAGAGTTTCTCTGCCTACAGGCAGTGAACTCTGTGGGACGGGGTCAGGTATCTCCTTCTCTTTCCTACACAAGAGCCCAAGAGAGCTCCGCTGGCTCGGGAGAGTTTGAACCCCCCAGTGTGATCCTTCATCCTCCTGTCCAAATTTCTCTGACGTTGCCATCTGACCCTTGCTAAGGAGTTGCATCACCAGAGATATTAAGCAGATACTGATGTAAGTCTTCCGGCCACATAGTCACACGGTTTTTCTATTTCTGGGACCAGCTGATAATTCTGGGGAGTCTGGAAAGCATCTTTCCCCCTCCCATTGCACAGCATTGTGCAATAAGCTCTGACCGCAGCTGGGGATGCAGCGGCTGTAAGCGAAGGTGAAGCTGTAACAGCCACAAGATGGAGATGTGACCACGTTCCTCAGCTGCTGAAGAACTGTGTTGGTGACTTACCCAGATCTCACACTGCCACCTGAAGCCACCCGCATTAAGAAAGTTGTCAGATTTCCTTGATGAACAGGTTGTTCTGATGTGATGCTCTGGCTGCCTCAGCCTTATAGCTGAGTGTAGCTGGAAAGCTCTTGAAGGTGAGGAATGTTTAGGCTGTAGGATCACAGGTTTATATAAACACGCAAAATTTCTGTTGAAAGGGTGGAGTCTAGTGTTTGGAGAGATCATAACTCAGAAAATTTGCTTTAATGGAGTTTTGGCTTCTCTGCCATTCAGGACAGTCTGACAGGAATAGGGTCTTCAGAAACCCACGGAGAGAAATGAAAGAAATCCGTTGGTCCCAGACCACATCTCCACAGTCAGGTGCAGATCTTTTTGCAGCAGCAATGGGTCATTCTCTTCAGAAACAGTGATGTTTGCCTTCATCTCAGTCTCCCAAGCTGCACATCTGTCTCTGTTCACCAGCTTTGCATTTGCATTACGGGCCAGAGCTCATCCAGCCTCCAGCACAGCTCACTGGGATGCTGCTACTTTGCCTACCTGCGACTGTGGCTAAAAATGTGTTGAGGTTTTATTTTCTGTTTAGTTTTTAGAAATTAACACCTACAGTAGAAAACCCTGGGGCCAGTCCTGCAATGGAAAAGTGGATGGAGAATTTGTATTTTGGGCTGGTACTTGATGTGTCACTGAAAACAGTTAGAAAATTGGAAATTAAACTTTTTTTTTTTTTTTCTTCCTCCCAAATAGGCAAGTGATGGAATGAAGCAGAGATGGTTCTGAAACTTTAAGCTTTCCCTCCTTAACGCATACTGTTTTCCTTCCAGGCCCCTCAAAGTGCGAGGTTGAGCGGTACGCAGCCCTGCGCTACCAGCACGCCTACGTGCCGTCTTGTGATGCTGATGGGAGCTACACGCCAGTGCAGTGCCAGCAGGGAGGACAGTGCTGGTGTGTGGACACCAAAGGACAGGAAGTCCAAGGCACAAAGAGACGAGGACAGCCCCCGGCCTGCGGTACGTATAAGTTTTGGAAAAGGAAAAATGAGCACATCTCTCAGCATCTCGAGGGAGAAACCTGAAGGACCAGTTCCCTCCTCAGCTCTGACACATTCTGATGTTCAAAAACTGGGATCCAAAAACTTCCCTGGGGTTAAGAGCCACATTCTAATAAATTATTAAATGTCATATTCCTTTTATTTTCCATTATGAACTTTCTTTAGCCTTCTAGTTTTGTATACAATGGGGCTTTTCTATGCAGCCATGATATCTGTCTTGACTGCAGGAGCTGGGGTGTTAAGTCAGAATATCTGGGATCGTGTAAGGAAGCCAGTGATAGTGGGTTTACGTTCCTTCCTTTGGTGAAATGCCACTGAACTTCTAAGGTATCTCTTTTTTCTCATCCTGAGCAGTTTTTTGTTTTCCTATCCCTGTCACTGAATACTTGGCCATGAAAATTGTCAAATCCAGTAAAAAAAAAAAAAATTCAGAAAAAGGTGTATGGGTTTGGGCTTTGAGAGATTTCATTAAAAATAAACCATCAAATCAGTGCCCCAAATGGAAATGACAGCAGAAATGTCCAAGGGCCGTAGGGGAGGAGGAAAGTGAAAAACCTTCACTCCAAAGCTCACTACCTAAATATTCAGGATTGTGCTGGAGGGCTGGGGCACAGGGTCTTAATGCGGGGGCCGCCTTCGGGGAAGGTAATTGCTCTGTCTGCGAGACACAGTCTTACCACGCAGATAGAGAAGGAGGAACCTTCCCTGGGTGTTATGACTCCAAGTCACTTGAAGTGCTCTGGGCACAGACAGGCTTACTGTGAAATGAAAATGTTAGCATGCCTCCGAGGCTGATCACCAAGGATATTGCAAGGGAACCTCCGAGAGGCCTCGCCATATGTTGGGACTGGTTGTTTTCTCTTTGAATGTGCTTTGCTGAGCCCTCCTGACGATGCTTTTGGGGAGGGGGGGCAACGACTTGAGGCCACTTGCAGCTTTTATTGGCGGCCTCAGGAAATTTAAGCAGGGAAAAATTTCTGCAGACTAACTCCCGAGAAGGTATTTCAGGAGGATATAGCTGCAGTCCGTGTTCAGACAGCTACATGCCATGTGTGTGTCTCCAGTTCTGCTCTGGTTTATTTCTCTTTTAATATCTTTGACTCTCACACTGAGCAGCATGAACGCTGGAGGAGGCAGAGGCGCGTAGGTGTGGGTAGCACCTTGGGTACTCGCATGACCTGGGGCACCAGACAATCCTGATAGGGACGTGCTCCTTTTCAGGCCTTTTACAGTAAATTCACCTCAGCAGTGCTTTTCTGTTTATTCCTTCTCACTCTGCTTTGATTTGCTTCAACAGTGGGTAGGAGGAGAGAACGTTTAAAGACCATGATCCTACATTTGGTTCATATTAGCATACTTGTGGGACTGTGGCTTACACTGACTTATTGGTCCCCAGAGGAATGTTCTTCATCCCTCTTACCAAGAGCCAACACTGAAAACAGAAGGGGCCCATCCTACAGAAAATGCCTTTACAAAGGAACCACTGTGAGGGACCCTGAGCCCCTGCCAGGAACTGCGGAGCAGGACAAGGGTGCAAAAGGAGGAGTGAGAAAGACGCTGATCACAGAGCCTCAGATTACTTGCTAATCTATTTTAGCAGCTTTTAAAATTTCCAGCTTTTATCCTTACTGTTAACAGGATTCACGAATGCTTTATGATGTTGCCTGAATGTGGCATAAATGGGGATGGGGTGGGGAGGCCATGCTGGAGCAGAACAAAGCTGTTAATCCACCATCCTGTCCCCTACAGGGACATCAGTGGCGCTTAGGGAGAAAACTTGAGAATCATGGGAAATGCGTACAGCTTCCCTATATCCTCCCTGTTACCTGCAGGCTAAGGAGTCCCCAGATCACTGTGTTCAGCAGTAGTCTATGGAGTCATCTTCTTGTGATTTCCCTAATTGGTCTTTAACCTTTTATCCTTCCTAGAATCCTCTGGTGATGAATTTCATGCCGATAATTGTGTTCTACTTCTGGACCATTCTAATTCCTCTACTGTGAGAAACATGAAATAATAATTCTCTATTGTAAATGATGAGGAGAATCCTGGGTTTTCAAAACCTTTATCATGTTTTTTTTGTCCAAAATGAATAGTGTCTCCTGTTCTGTCCTCAAATTTATGCATCCCTTCTCTATAATTCTGCTACTCCTTTTTCAAAGAAAGGTAACCATGGTGGTTACATGTGGCACATGATTCAAGCTGCTGTGCGTGTTCCAGAGATCCAGTCAGTGCCATAACTATCCTGTCTGTTTGGTTTTCAGTTTCTCCATACCTACTAAGTCTTTTTGATGTATTTTGAACCTTCAGGTGACATTTTCAGAGGTCCTTCTTCAGTGACATGTTGCATCCTAACTTGGAGCCATTGCTGTCTCTGCATGAACATGCAGATGGGGCTGGATGCAGATACACCCGCCTATAGCTTGGCCCAGGATGTGGGCGACGAGGGCCACTGTTGGTGCCATGAGTACCTTGATATTTGACTATTTTTGTTGAAATTTTGGATTTTTTTTCCTTTAGAGCTCATTTATGTACACCTTCTGGTCCTTAGCACTCAATTACTGCTAATTTTAACAACTTGTTTTCAAACTTGTAATGAACACTTCACTATGAAACTGAAGATCTAGGTAGGAAGCCTCCAGAAATTCCTCATTAGTGGGCATTGGTTAAAATAACTTTCTGTTTTTCTGCAGTCTATTTCTCTTTCTTAGGTTCACATATTGTGCCTGGATCATTGGAGATTTGCATTAGAAACAGGCATCCTACTAGAGAGTTAATGTATTTGAAAAAGACTTTATTCATCCTTTCAGCCATAGGAACAGGAATGAGGATTTACACTGGGACACAACAGAACCAGAAAATACCACAGAGTAGACAACTTGGACGTGGTGAAGGAATGTTTGCTTTCACTTTGTGTCTTGATGGGAGAAGCTCATTTATTAGACCATATTCGGCAACAGTTCAAATTTCCTTAGCAATGTGTGTGATGCATAGTTGAGGAACTAGAGACAGGTTAAACTGCACTTTTATGTAGTTTTTGCCAAGGCTGATTGAAAGGCAGCCATAGAGTTACAGGTTTTGGAGGTTCCAAAATTTGAATTTTTTTTTTTTTTTTAATCTTTGTCTAGGTGAAGAACAAGCGTGCATCGCTGAGAGACGACGGGCCTTGTCGAGGATCTTTTCTGGCCCTGCTGGGTACTTCAGCCAGCCCAATTTGTTTTCCACACCAGATACGCAGTCAGAAAAAATAGCTGGCTTCTCAAGACCCTGCCCTCCCTCCTTCAAGGAGCTGTTTCTGGACTCTGGATTGTTGTCCCCAGTTGCACAAAGCCTGTATGCCAGCCAGATTCCCAGGCTAGAAACCACACTGAGTGAAGCCATCACAGGGATGTTCCCATCAAGGGAACTGGCTCAAGTGGCACTGCAATTTACCGCCAATCCAAAGCGTTTCCAAGAAAATCTCTTTGGAGGAAAGTTCTTGAAGAATTTGATCCAGTTTAACTTCACAGGCGCACTTGGCACTAGTGGGAAATACAGCATTGGCCAATTTTTCACAAAGGAGGATGTGGCAGAGAGGGATAACAATGAAGGCCTTCTGGAAGCAGCTGAGGCATTGACATTGGAGGTATCAAAGGGGAGCTCCATTTTGAGTAAACCACTGGTGGACAGCTTTGGTCGCACAGTAACTCTACAGGATAATCAGAATATGATGAAATTCCTTTCCTCTGTCCTGGAATTACCAGAGTTCTTTACTTTTCTTCAACAAGTGATTTCTGTCCCCAAAAGCATTGCTGAAGATTTAGGTGAAGTGGTGAAGCTAGCATTGGGATCCAAAGACTGTGGTGACTTGCCAAGGGACCTGTTTGTTCCAACATGCACCAAGGAGGGGAGGTATGAGGAAGTTCAGTGCTATGCAGGAGAGTGCTGGTGTTTGGACACTTCAGGTAAGGAAGTTCCAGGCTCAAGAGTTCAAGGCAAACGTCCAAGATGTCCCACTGATTGTGAGAAGCAAAGGAGAAACCTGCAAAACTTGAAGCAAAACCTGCCTGCAGGATCAGATCTTTTTATTCCCTCGTGTACCGAGGATGGAGACTTTCTGCCACTCCAGTGTTATGGGACGAATTGCTTCTGTGTTGATTTGAATGGTGACACTATCCCAGGAATAAAGGGAAAAGCTGGAAAACCGATGCAATGTAAGTCCTAGAGACTGGGAATTTAAAGATGCTTCCTTATTGTGTTGGAATCTCATGATTCTTTCTTCATATCTGATTATGTCTGGAAATGTGTGGATGACGTATACAAAAAATATTGTCCCCTAACAGGAAAGCAAGTCAGCCCTGCCATTGCAGGGGAACAGTGGGAAATACAGTGTATGTAAACCTTGATATCCCAAGTCTTAAAGATGGTCCCTTCTTCTTCCAGTGTGTAGGGTAGGCACTGTCAAAACAGAGGAGCCTGAGGTCTTGCCTTGTTAATGAGCATGTCATTGGCATGTATCTCCACCTAAGTGGTAGCTAGTGTGTATAATGATGCCCATGAGATCTGAAACATCTGTGTAACTGAATGTGACCCATGCCGAGTGAAAAAGCCCTTTTACTTCCAAGACCGTCACCTGGGCATGGTCATTGGCTCACCTTTGTCCTGAGAACTGAAGAGCTTTGGTGCCTCAAACCACGAACTTCTTTTAGTCTTTTAGCTCAAGAATATATCCTCAACTTGGTAGGATGTCACAAAAGCCCAAACATAGGAGAAGGATTCAAAGGCTAATATGTTTCTCATAAAGATTACGCAGTCAGGCCTGAAAAGTGAGTCGCAAATGACTTGTTAGACATCAATTTGCCACTGCAACTTGCTTATAGACTATGGACTGCCTCTTCTTGGCCTTCTGGTAGTGCAATACAACAGAAGAAGGAAGCACGTAGGCTAGGGATATTTGTCTTTCAAGTTTCTGTGTACTGAAAATGGCACATCAACAGGGAAAACAGACCAAGAAAAGAGCCTACTTCTCATTTTGGAAGGAATAGCAGAGTATCCAGCAGATGATAGTGCTATATAGTGAAGGAGCTCCTTTGAATAGTAGTTTGCAGAAGCAGTGGGGAATTTATTGCAATGATCTGAACTGGTAGGGGATTTATATCTAGCAACCCATCTGTAGTGTAGTCAGAAATAAACAGGTTCATATTTCTCTGGTGCTCAAAAGGGGATGAGCTCTTCTATTTGCTATGTTTGCAGAGCTGCTTGGTGGCAAAATGAAGCTTGGCTCTGGAGATGGCAAAAAAAGCTTCCAAAACAAACTTATTCCGGCATTTTGAAGGATGGTATTGTTATATTCAGCTGCAATATCCAGTAGAGAATAGAAAGAGAGGACAACAGAATCTGAAAGTTGTGGTTCAGTCCACAGGGAAATAAAATCAGTCTTATCCCACTATTCAGACAGCTGCTTTTGCAGGGACTGGCTGAATAAGAATTAACTGCCAGATTATCGAGTGTATCTGAAAATACCTAATTGGTGTGATCAGATCCATGAAGGCATTTGAGCAACGTGGTCTAGTGGGAGGTGTCCCTGCCTGTGGCAGGGGGGTTGGAACTAGATGATCTTCAAGGTCCCTTCCAACCTAAACCATTCTATGATTCTATGATTTAGTGACATCAAGCACCTATTCCCCCCAGTAAGAACTACAGGCACCTGATGTGCTCAGACGTTTTTAAAAATCGTAGCTATGTTCATCTTTCAATGGTCACATGCCTTTGGAAATCTTACCTTGGTTCAGCATAGGAGCTTGAGAGCATTGGACCTCTTAATAACAGGCCAGAAATGTTGTTGATAGCATTGGGATAAGGAACCAAGTTTTAGTAATGGTGTTTATAGTACTAGGGGGGTAGGGGGTATTGTATATCTTCAGCGCATTCATAAAACGTGCTGTGCGTGTTTTTCTTTTCCCCAGGCCCAAGTCCTTGCCAAGTAACAGCTGGTCAGGAGTTTCTAAAGGCTGTGAAACTCCTGTTCTCAGATCCAAGGGGTATGTCTCAGCCCTCCAGCATTTACCTCCCGCAGTGTGATGCTGATGGTGCCTGGAGGCAGGTGCAGTGCAGCGGTCCCCCTGAGCGAGCCTTTGAGTGGTATGAAAGGTGGATTGCAGAGAATAATGAAGGCAAACCCCTGCCCGTTGCTAACCTGTTGAACATCGTAACTGGATATAAAGAGGCATCTTCCAAAGGCTTTTCAGCTTTTATTGAAGCTTTGTATGAGGCTGGGCACCAGAATGTCTTCCCAGCATTCACTGCATATTCCTCCTTCACTGATCTCCCACCTGAAGTGCTGGAGGGAAACGTGACCTATGCATCTGAGAACATTTTGCTGGATCCATATACGTTCTGGCAGCTTCTGAATGAGCAGCTGACCTATTACCCAGGACCATACACTGATTTCAGCGCTCCATTAAGCCACTTTGAACTTCGTGATTGTTGGTGTGTTGATAGCAAAGGAGAAGAGCTACAAGGAACAAAGGCAGAAGTGAACCAGGTCCCAGCATGTAAGTAACAAAATTTCTGGCACATAAGCGGCAGTGTTTCTGGTCTTTGCTTTTGTGCCACAAGAGGAAAGTCTCAGGAGGACTACAAGGATGTTGTGAGGTTATTCAGGGAGAAAATTAGAAGGGCCGAAGCCCAACTAGAACTTAATTTGGCTAGTGCTGTAAAAGACAATAAAAAATGTTTCTATGAATACATTAGCAACAAAAGGAGGGGCAGGGAGGATCTCTATCCTTTTTTGGATGCGTAGTGAGAAACACACATTGGATGATTAATGACAAGTGAAACATAGTGACAAAGGGTGAAGAAAAGGCTGAGGTACTTAATGCCTTATTTGGCTCACTCTTTAATAGTAAGGCCAGTTGTTCCCCAAGTAGCCAGCCCCCTGAGGTGGATAACAGGGACAGGGAGAAGAATGAAGCCCCCATAACCCAAGCGGAAATGGTTAGCAACCTGCTATACCACTTACACACACACAAGTCTATGGGGCCAAGGGCACTGAGGGAGCTGGTGGAAGTGCTTACTAAGCCACTTTCCATCATTTATCAGTAGTCCTGGCTAACTGGTGAGGTCCCAATGAACTGGAGATTGGCAGATGTGATACCCATCTACAAGAAGGTTTGGAAGGAGGATCTGGGGAACTACAGGCCTGTCAGCCTGACCTCAGTGCCAGGGAAAGGTTATGGAGCAGATCATCTTGAGTGCCATCACACAGCACATACAGGTCAACCAGGTGATCAGGTCAAGTCAGCATGGCAGGCAGGCATGAAAGGCAGGTCCTGCTTTACTAGTCTGATCTCCTCCCATGACAAGGTCATGTGCCTATGACAAGTGGATGAGTTAAAGACTGTGGATGTTGTCTACCTAGACTTTAGTAAAGCCTTTGACACCATTTCCCACAGCATTCTCCTGGATGAACTGGCTGCTCATGGCTTGGATGGGTGTACTCTTTGCTGGGTAGAAAACTAGCTGGATGGCTGGGCCCAAAGAGTTGTGAATGGAATTAAATCCAGTTGGTGGCTGGTCATAAGTGGTGTTCCCCAGGGCTCAGTATTGGGGCCACTTCTCTTTAATATCTTTATCAGTGATCTGGATGAGGGGATCGAGTGCACCATCAGTAAGTTTTCAGGTGACACCAAGTTGGGCAGGACTGTTGATCTGCTTCAGGGTAGGATGACTCTACAGGGAGCTCTGGACAGGGTGGATCAATGGGATGAGGCCAATGGTATGAGGTTCAACAAGACCAATGCCAGGTCCTACACTTGGATCACAACAACCCCATGCAGCACTACAGGTCTGGGGAAGAGTGGCTGGAAAGCTGCCCTGCAGAAAAGGACCTGGAGGTGTTGGTCAACAGCTGTTTGAATGTGAGCCAGCAGTGTGCCCAGGTGGCCAAGAAGGCCACTAGCATCCTGGCTTGTATCAGGAATAGGGTGGCCAGCAGGACTAGCTAAGTGATTGTCCTGCTGTATGCTGCACTGGTGAGGCCGCACCTCGAATACTGTGTTCAGTTTTGGGACCCTAACTACAAGAAAGACATTGAGGTGCTGGGGCATGTCCAGAGAAGGGCAAGGAAGCTGGTGAGGGATCTGGGGAACCAGTCTTATGAGGAGCGGCTGAGGGAACTGGGGTTGTTTAGCCTGGAGAAAAGGAAGCTGAGGGGAGACCTCATTGCTCTCTACAACTATCTGAAAGGAGGGTGTAGCGAGGGAGGGTCAGTCTCTACTTCCAAGTAACAAGTGATAAAACAAGAGGAAATGGCCTCAGGTTGCACCAGGGGAGGTTTAGGATGGATAATGGGAAAAATTTATTCACCGAAAGGGTTGTCAAGCATTGGAACAGGCTGCCCAGGGAAGTGGTTGAGTCACCATCCCTGGAGGTATTTAAAAGACATGTAGTTGTGGTGCTGAGGGTCATGGATTAGTGATGGACTTGGCAGTGATAAGTTTACAGTTGGACTCGATGGTCTTTAAGGTCCTTTCGAACCTAAACAACTCTATGATTCTAAGTAATTTTAAGTGCTGTGAGGTAGGAAGACGATGACTTGTCAGAAAGATCATCAATACTGCCATTTTCACTGGCCACCAGAGGTGGGGTATCTCATTTTTAGTAAATAAGTGGTGTCTCACCTTTAGCAAGAAGGAGGACTGAAGTTGCATATCAAGCTTGCGTAGATTTTATAATCTGGAATTTGGACATATAATGCTTTTGCAGAAGATACTTAGCCAGATGGCAAAGGTCACTTTGAAGTTAGAAATAGTGTGTGAAGAGTTGTATGGAAAATTCCCAATTACACTGTGATGTAAATGACTTTAAAGAATGCCTTAAAATGAGGCAAGAGAAATTTTCTTTTCTGTTTCTTGCTATGCAGTCAAGAATAGCAGGTATCCCCTAGAAGTCACAAGCAGAGGAGTGAGGCCACCACTGAAGTTTGTTAAGCCCTCTGTCTAGACAACTCCACCAAAGCCGTTGGGGTCTCTTTGGGGTTATTTCAGCAGATGACCTGTATTATAAATGTAGTCACTAAAGCCATTCTCAACACATAGTAATTTTCCAGCTGGGAGGAAGAGAAAGGAGAATGAATGGCAAACTTCCTAATGGGCAAAGAGTGCTGGAGATGCCAATCCTGTGGGCAAATGGGGAATAAAGGGGCCAAAGCAGATTAGCAGAGAGTTATTTTAGTGGAGAAGCTTTCACTGAGCTGGTTTGATGTGTTGAACTGACATATCTGAGTCAGTAGATGTATGGAGAGGACAGACCAAGTATCAACTACCACTCTGGACCCAAGAAACCTTCAGTTTCTTTTCCCAAACTCTTTTCTGATTATCCTTTTTTTTTCTTTTTTTTTTTTTTTATGACAGTTCTGTGGAGAATATAACTCCATTTATAACCAATGATGAGAAGGTAACTTAAATTTATCAAGGTTTTGGCCCAAAACTTGGAGAATGTTTGGGTGATTCCTGGTACTCTTGAACTTTTGTGGTTATATAGCTAAGCATTGATGAATCTCGTTTGCTTGTTTCGTTAAGCAATTCAAAATCGAGCAAGTGCAGGAGGAAGCAGAAGATGCTGATTAAAAGACCAGCTAGTTTTCACATGCAGACCTTTATTGGATTTAGATGAAAGGCACTGAAATACCCTCTGGTTCTACAGGTCCCGGTACATGTGAAGGTGTTAAGCAAAAAGCCATGAAATTTATGGAGGAGGCAGAGCAGCTCATCCTTGCATCAAACAGTTCCCACTTCCCTTTTGGAGAAAGCTTCTTGATGGCAAAGGGGATACAGCTCACAGACAACGACCTCCTACGTTCTGCTCAACCCCATGAGTCAGAAGTGGTGGTCTCCGAAAAGCTGTTATCGGGCAGCAACTATGCTCTCCAGCTGGCTGCACGGTCAGGTAGGTGAAAGTGAGATGAGAGCTTAATTAAACGGATTAATGCCAGGCTCTGTGCAAGAGTATTCTATGTCAAATTCAGCTTTTCTGAAAAACACGTACAGCTCGGCAAGTATCATTTATCAATGTAATTAACCTGACACCAAAGAGCTCATGATTACATGACGCCATGCGTATATAAGATCTGGACACCTACCAGCAACCTTTGTTAATTTCCCTTCTAAAGCGCAGGGACCAAACAGTTGTTTACAAATATGCACATTTAAAATATCTCTTCTTGGATTGGCCACTAATATCTTTCTTTTACTTATCTTTTATAGTCTTGCATTTCTACTGGCAGAGTCACTTTGCTTCAAAACGTTCTGCTGGGGAAGCAACGCAGTTGGGATTTCTCCCGTACATCCCACAGTGTGATGGTCTGGGAAACTGGGAGCCAACTCAGTGCTATGAGAGCACAGGTGAGCAGTTGCTAACAAGATACTCTGGGCTGTGTGAACAAAGAAAAGTTAAGCAGAATTCTTATAAAAAGATGGAAAACCTGTATTCTTGTAGCCAAACTGCAGAGAGGTGAAGTCGTCTACAAGATGGGTGGAAAATGGACTGGAGTGAGAGACTGAAGTAGCAGCTCAATGGGGGGTTGTTTGCTGATAGTAGTGTTCCTCGGGGGTCCGTTCAGGGGCTGGTATTGCTTAATGCCTTCACTAATGACCAGGACGACGAGATGGAGTGCACTCAACAAGTGTGTGGATGATACCAAATTGCTGGGAGTAGACGATACACTGCAGGATAGAACTGCAATGGAAGAGACTCACCAGAGCTGCAACATTTCCATTATCACCACTGTGGTCTACTTATCTCTGGATAGCAGAGTTAACTGTGACTTAGATTTACTGACCACTTTCAACAGTGCTGCTGAGGATGAAAATCTTCCCAGTATGCAACAAAGCATACTGCAGTACAGGATCTAAAATGAAGCTGCTTTTCTTCCCTGACCAGGTCATTGCTGGTGTGTGGATGAGAGAGGACGTTATGTCACGGATTCCTTGGTCTCACGTTCAGCGGAACTTCCCAAATGTCAGTTGGTTTTTCTTCCTAAATATTTGTTTTTACCTATTCCTACAAACTTTAATATTTTTTGAAAATTCTAGTATGAAATGCATGAAACAAGGCTTGTTTCTAACCATTGCAAGAAACGAGAAAGGAATTTTATGCTTGTTTTGCTAATTCATTTAATTTCATTGTGTGTGATTTTGGCTTGCATGATTTGGGAATGGACCCTCTACTGTTGATGGCCCTGCTTGAGCAGGGGGGTTGGACCAGATGTCTCTAGAGGTCCCTTCCAACCTCAACCACCCTGTGATTCTGTGGCTATCAAACATGGATCAGGAATTCCCTTCCTGAAGGCTGCAGCAGAGCCTGATGGAGTTGAGCTGTGGTGAAGGAGCTGGGGATGTACTCCATTCTCTAGCTTAGCTTTGAGAAATTTTATTTTAACATGCATATATCTTTTGCTTCTTATAGGCCAGACGTCATGCCAGAGGTCTCGAACCAATGCCTTAATTTCCAGCTGGAGACAGAGCGTTTCAAAGCTGGATGCCTCCACAGCAGATCTATTTGTCCCCTACTGCCTTGAGGTGATTTAATGTGACTGAGGGAGGAAGAAACAAAACCTCCCCAGTTTTGCTCACACTGTGCCACAGGCCTGTACAGTTTCCATCTATACTCCTTAAGCATCCCTTGTGCATTCCTATTAACCTGAAATAAAAGAGCAAGAAAACAAACCTCAGGCGTTGCCCTGCACGAGGTAGAATGTGAATAGTTTGGAGATGAAGACTGGGAATAGGAAGCTTTGTCCCTGCCTGTGCTGCCCTCCTACAGGGTGGCTCTGCCTCGTCCTTTCACAGGGCTGTGCACAAGTTAATTGACTGACATTTGGGGGGCTCTTTCTGCCTGAGTTGTGGGAGAATGTGAGGACAAGAGGGAGTTGGATGCAGGTATCCCAGAATAGGGTCCGAGATGCTCTCGAAACATGGTAGTGAGCAGGATAGAGTATGGAGACTTATGAAATTCAACAAGGGTAAGTGTCGGGTACTGCATCTGGGAAGTAATATCCCCATGCATCAGTACAGGTTGGGGGCTGACCTCCTGGAGAGCAGCTCTGTGGAAAGGGACCTGGGAGTCCTGGTGGACAACAGGATGACCATGAGCCAGCAATGTGCCCTGGCGGCCAAGAAGGCAAATGGCATCCTGGGGTGCATCAAGAAGAGTGTGGCCAGCAGGTCGAGGGAGGTCATCCTCCCCCTCTACTCTGCCCTGGTGAGGCCGCATCTGGAGTACTGCATCCAGTTCTGGGCTCCCCA
>NW_009647595.1:8240058-8293687 GCF_000708025.1 Charadrius vociferus
GTCTCTTTAGTCTAGAGAAAAGAAGATTGAGGGGGGATCTTATTAATACTTACAAATACTTAAAGGGAGGATGCCAGGGGGATGGGAGCAGTCTTTTTTCAGTGGTGCCCAGTGATAGGACGAGGGGTAATGGGCACAAGCTTGAACATAGGAAGTTCCATCTTAACATGAGGAGGAACTTCTTTACCTTGAGGGTAGTGGAGCACTGGCACAGGCTGCCCAGAGAGGTTGTGGAGTCTCCCACTCTGGAGACATTCAAAACCCGCCTGGACGCTGTCCTGTGCAACCTGCTGTAGGTGACCCTGCTCTGGCCGGGGGGTTGGACTAGATGATCTCCAGAGGTCCCTTCCAACCCTAACCATTCTGTGATTCTGTGATTCTGTGACAGGAACAGAAATTTCAAACCAAGATTATACAAGAACTTCACCTCATTGGGCTTTCAGTCTGTGTACTGCTCCTCTCAGGCTTGGTCTGTGTATTAATAGGTAGACTGTATTTTAACAGTTTGTATTTCTTTTCAACTTGTTGTATTAATGGACAAATGTAAACATCATCAAATATTTTAACCAACCTTTGGGGTATGGATTGTGGCACATCTGTATTAATATACATTGCTCTGCAATGACATGTAATTGATTCTTTGTAGACAGGAGAATACGCTGTGCTACAGAGATCCGACACAGATGTTTGGTGTGTAGATCCTGTGTCAGGAGAAGTATTTCAGCGTGGCAGCAAAGATTTGGATGGCAATCCTGAATGTGAGTAATGCTTTACCCGCAGCTTGTGATGCCAGTGGGAATGCCTCATGCTTTGTGGCATATATACTTTCCTTTTCAGAATGATACCCACAAAACACAGGGGGCTTACTGTTTAATTCCTCACTGACATGGTACTTACAAGCATGTTAGCATTGGAAGGGGACCTGAAAATAGTTATCCTTTGCTTTCATAACACTAGAAATTAATGAATCTATGCACATAGATGAACAGGCTTCCATACATTTTTTTACCTTCCATTTCTTACCACAATAGAAAACTCTTTGGGTTTGTGGATGACTTTTCTAAGGCAGTGAATCCTGAACTATGGGAACTGGGCCACGTGCAGTCAGTGGGTCCATATTACACAGTCCACAACTGCTCCAAAGAATGCAATTAAGTCTATACTACCTTTGTATTATCTTCAAACAAAGACAGAGAACTGTATCATAGGAGATGGTTGATCCAGCAAGTTGAAACATCCTTGCTTGTAGGAATTGGGGTGCCCTATTGGAGCCTGTGCCCTGGCTCTGCTCTTCTGAGCAGTACAGACAGACCAAGAGCCTACAGTTCTGCTGCGCTTGTTTCTTCTGTTCTTTAGACAGTGACTTGCTCTTTGCCATCTCCCATAGAAAACTTGGGAGAATAATCTGCTGGGTTTGGGTAAACCTTCTCCCAGAACATCTGTAAAAGAGTAGATAATTACTCAAGAGAAGGTACTGAGTTAGATGATACTTTCATCTGACCCAGCAAGTCTGCTTTCTTTTGCTTATATATGGGCTAATGAGAGAAGTCCATGAAGCTGTTCACCAGTCCTGATGGGGGATAAGTAACTCTGTGTTCGCTGAGGAATCAGTTGTGCAATGATTTATTACACAGGTTTGCAAGCTTACTCTGACACTTGCAGATGAACAAAATTAGTAAAAATCAACTTTGTCTCAAGTTTGACTTGAACTTTTTTTGGATCTTCTCGTGTGGTTTCGCATGCTCATGTTCCTCTTTTGTTTGTGTATGGGAAACAATGAATATTGCTGTTTCGTGACTGGGTTTTCTTTCCAGTTTTGAAGGTATAAAACTGAGACATTATGACTATTTTAAAATGTAAATAATCATATTATTACATTTAAAATGACCTTGCTCAAAAATTCTTACTAAAAAGATTATTTTTTTTAAAAAAAATTAAAATATCAGCATCTAAATGATACACTCTCAAACCTATGGCAAAAAAGATGTAAATGCAAAATAAATATTGGTATTTTTTCAATGATTTTACTGATGCAAATTCATATAACTTACACTTTAATCTTTAGAAAAATACATGTTTTTTTCTAGTGGAATTAAAATTACCCGTTTCTATAATGCTTCAAATTATTTACGGTTTCATGACCACTTTTCTTTCTTCTTATAAAACAGGCTGAAAACACTGTTGTTGTTTAGGACTAGTGTGTACATTAATATAGTTCATTTCTGCAGATAATCAGTTTGTTGTCTTCTGTATCTTGCAATGAATTTCTCTCTTTAAAGGTCCTAGTGTCTGTAATATGCTGCAGTCTAAAACTGGCTTACGAGAAGCTGGCAAAGGCTACATCCCTCAGTGTGAAGGGGACAATGGGACTTTCTCACCCGTGCAGTGCAGCCAGGATCAAGAGAGCTGTTGGTGCATCTTTGACAATGGAGAAGAGGTGCCAGGAACGCGAGTAAGCGGAGGAAAACCTGCATGTGCAAGTGAGTTCCTGCTTGAGGCACATTGTTTCTGAGCAAATCCAGCTCTGGAACTTCACCTAGATCCTAACTTTTTCCAGTATTTAGTTGTATGTAATCTGCTTTCTTCGGACCTTTACAGAGACTTCTGCTCAAGCAGGATGCTTTGTGTTATAGCAGATTTCAGACCTGTTTGGGCACAATGTCCATTTTTTTCCAAGTGCTTTATCAGGGAGAACGGAGAAAGGGTATGGATCTTTGACTTTCCCTTATTCATAAAATTGGTTAAATTAAAGCAGTTCAGCTATAAAACTGAGCTAGAAAGTAAGTCTGAATGGCTTACTGCAAACTGGAAACTGTTCCAGTCTGAGCTGGCTCTGGGATTGAAAGCCATTCAACTGACTAAAATAAAATTTGAAAAATGTATGCTTCTGCCATTCCTACTCTTGGCTTGTGACCAGAGTTGTGAAGAGGATGTGCCAAAACACTACATATTCACAGAGTATTTCCTGCATGACCAGAGCTGCGAAGCATTGGAATTCACTCATGGTTTCCAGTGAGAAGTCCAAATGGGAGACATTTGGATAAATTTAATTTGCAATGGCCTTCATACATCTCTCCATCACTGAAGTGAAGAAAAACAAATTAAACTTTCTACAAGGCTGTGCTCCAAAGTGTAATGATTAGTGGAAACTAGAGATGTAAAAAGAAAAACTTCAACTAGCGCCTGCAGGACGCTACTGTTTCCATAGTTCTTTTGGGGTTTTTTTTTGTTTATTTTTTTTGTTTTGTTTTGGTTTTTTACTGAGAGCTGTAGGTAGATTTGGGAAAATGAGACCACATGATAAGAAATTGCTTCGGTTTCCTTTTGTGATTCTGCTATATAAAGAGCAACATGTGGTAACCAACCAAATCCCTCACTGTGTCAGTCCAACTGGTCGTAAGGTGTTTTAATAGATTAGATAGCTCCTCAGCCAACTTGGAAACCACCACCAATGTAATTTTCTTTTAACTCTCTTGTACAAAGAGAAAGCTATGTGGATGGAATTTTAGGAGAAGCCACAAGGAGACCCCAGGGTTGTATCTGCCCCATGCATTGTGGTGTTGTGTGGAGATTCCCAACTGAGCTCTGAAGAGATGAGCTCCAGAGCTTAGGGTGGCATAGCCACAAGACCGTAGCAGTCCAGTACAGGTTTCCATCTCTTCAGAGAAGCAGAGCTGATGAGTCTAACAAGTACAGTGCTGCTGCCATCCTGCTTCCAGGTTATGGGCGAGTATCTCTGTGGGACGCAGGGCCTGGTGATATTTATTTTGTTTGGACCTGCTGGAGGAACTCAGCACAACACCTGGCACTCAGCAGTACGGATTGACATTCCCATAGACTCTGAAGGTAAACAGGGAAAAAGGAAGAGTTTCCAGTAGGCCAGAGAAAAGTCAGAACTAGTTGCAAATGTTAAGTCCTTGATATGTCCTTCTCTCCATGAAAGCTCATTTTCTGGATTTCTCCCTAAATTCCAAGGGAATTTATGGAATATGTTCTAAAGAGGGTGTAGGTGTAACCTGAGATATACCTTTAAGATGTTTTTACAATTTTTGTGCACGTCTGATGTTTCTTGGGATCCTATAATGCTGTACCTAGAGGAAATAGTGGCTGAATGATCAATGACCTTTCTTATTTAAATGACTGACCTGAGAGAGTGAACTGCTTTGAAAATACAGTGGAAAACTGTCTTTACTGAAAGCTATTTGTTATTTTGTGCATAGAAATACCATTTAAATTATCTTGAATGATTTTCCTGGATTTTGAAACAGCAATGGAACTTTTTCATGCTAAACAACTTTGTTGTTGTGTAAGAATAAAGATGCAAAAGTTATTTTTCCCCTCAGTCTATCCAGCCTTATCCTCTTGTCCTGGGAACTACTAATAATTGTTCACAAAAAAGGGAAGGGAGTACTGTCTCACTATCTTGGAGATCTTGTCTATCAGCAAAAGAAGCTGTTGTGGTGGGAAAATATGATAAAATTCTGCTCCAACATCAGAACAGACAGCTGTAAACAGCAAGTAATAACTTCACAGTGCCCAGTGCATGCAATGAGGTTTTCATTAACTTAATCATTTCCATCAGAGGTAGAATCCAACTTTTTCTAGTTGACATGCACCAGGGAGATGATGCCAAGTATTCTAGCAGTCCTCACACGCATCTCCCATCCTCATGCCCACTTTCCACAGCTCTGAGTGGAGATAGAGGAGAGAAGCCTCCCAGAGAAGGTCCTGGAGGCAGTAATTTCCTTATGGAAATCTTTAGAAACATCTTTGAAAGAAGTGTCAGTATTCAGCTGGATTCTGACTCACTCCTACAGGAGTGAGAAACTGGGGCAGAAATAGAATGACAGAATGGTGCAGGCTTGATAATGATAGTAAATGAGATGACATATGTAGATGGACAAATGAGGAAATTACTGATTGTGAATGGAAACCCATGAACCACACCAGGAAACCATCCATCATTTATGTTTTGGGGGCTGGTTATTTCCCTAGTTCACACACCAACTCTTGTTGCAACAGACAGTAAAAGACAGCATACGGCTGAGACTGGCTTTGACTTGGGGATATAGAAATGTGTTTGAGCAATAAAGAGACCACAGACTGATTTTTATATGCTTTGTGTAAAGAAATATTAATGTAATTGACACATAATGGTGGATATAGTTTACATTGGTCAGGATAAGTATTACTATCTCTCTTACAGTGATATCTTTTGGTCCTAAAATGTCGGGAGGTTTATTAAAACTTTGTTAAGCAAGGATGGCGGGTTTCCACCTTTACTGAAAAAGAGTCTGGATAGAGAGTCAATGAGTGAAGAGAAGGAATGTAGTGGCTCAGTTTACAATTATTGCAGAAAAGATGCTCGAAAGGAGACTTGGAAAAGACGTGTTTGGCAATTCAGAGAGACAGATATGAAAGCCTTTTATTTTGCCATTGAAATGCTCGGGGTTGGAAAACAAAGATGTACCATGCACCCTGGATCCCATGTTCATCCTGCAGTGTTTCAAGCTTTAACTGAAGTGGCTGCTAAGTTAAGGAATTTATTTTGATATCTCCATCAGAAGGGGAGAGAGAGGCTGCTCAGACTTGAACTATCAGCAATGTTTGCCTCCTGCCAGTGAGTAGGGAGGTTGGGACTGATCTGCACGTAGGTGTTTGGAAACTATACATACATCAAGTGTGTGACTTCTATGATATGAGAGCAGCTTTTTCTTTATATTTATTTCAAAGTGAGGAAGTTGTTTTTTCTTCCTATGTTTTGTAGCTCTAGAACTCAGAAGTGTTTGATTATTACTAGATAATATATCTAGTATTCAGTTATTAGATTGGGATTTGGCTAACGTCGAGTGAAGCAACTGGTTTGTACTGATTAGTAGAAATTAATTATCATTGTTGTTATCCTGCTGTAACAGCCTGTTACAGTGGGCTAGCAGGGTTGAAATGACTGTATTGATGCCGAGTGAGTCGATAGGGTAAATTTTGTGCTCCAACTCCAAAGCTGTATGCTATGGTTAAGGACCTGCTGGGTCACCAGAAGCATCCTGGAGCTGTTGAAGACACCATAGTCATGAGCTCCTGATCTTAAAGTTTTCAAACTTCACTCTAAAGGGAATTGAGACTTTTTTTTCACCCTGCCTATTTCCACTGGCTATATTTTGTAAAGGTTTTTTCTGCTGATGGTTAGAAACCTCCTTCTCATTTCCTGCTTAAACTTATTCATGACTGTTTTAAACTTATCTGTTCTTATAAAACATGCACGTAGCTTTCTGGACTCAATGCATTACCCATCAAAGTCAATATGTGTCTCTTCATCAGCTTTAGTAAACTGAACCATGCTGACATCAAACCAGATCCAAGTTGAGACGAGTAGGGTCCTGCCTAGGTTTTCTCTGTTAGGAGGGTTATGAGGAATTTTACTAGAAGTGCTTCATAGTGTGCCACTAATATATCCCCTTTCTCATGTGCCTAAAGGTCCTCAGTGTGCTCTGCCATTCGGTGCCTCGTCGGTTCTCAACGGAGCTGTATTTTGCGAAAACATTTCTGAGCAAACTTCAGGCGTTCAGCAGTGCTGGCTGGTGTGTCGCCAGGGCTTCCACAGTGCCTTGTCCAGCACATCATTTCAATGTGATGTGCAACAGCGTCGATGGGTCTCGGCTGCCCCGCTCCACCAGGCCTGCCAGAGTACGTCTGAACTGCCCTGGGTTGGGAAGGGCAGCGGGGAATCTAAATAGATGTACAAAAATGCGCTGTCATCACAAAGCCGCTGTGTGAATGGCAATAATAGGACACAACAGTTATGTGGGAGTTGCTAAATTAAGGTGCAGTAGATTGGCCCTGTCTTCTGCCATCTTCATCTCTGTCTCTGGGCTGGTTCCTATACCAGAAACAGTCCTGCTTTTCAGTAATAATACAGCTATAAATAGTTATTCAATCTATATGCAGATTTTTCTTTGCAAGTTAAAAGATGCTGGCACCATGGAGTGATTCTGATGGATCCACTTAGTCCTGGAAGAACAGATGAGCACCAGATGTTTGAATTTGGCAGAACTTGACTGTTTATTTGCATAATCGAGTCACTGTTACTTCTGCATCTTTTTGTAGAAGTCTGTTCTTCAGGATTATTGTTATCTTTGTAGGCTGACTTGTGGCATTTTTCAAACCATTTTTCTTTCAAGAAAAAAATGGCACTTGAAATTCTTGAAAGAATCAGTTGTCTATTCAGAACTCATGTAATTGCATATTAATGTTGGCCTTTTCAATTATTTCAAATAGACATATATTCTGATCAAAATGGCAATTCGTGGCAGTGCTGAACTGAGAAATACAGATCTTGATGCCAAGTTTGCAGCTACTCTTCATCTCCAGAATGGGTTAAACCATTCTGGAAACATCTGTATTTCCAGTTGTAGCCCAGGTCTTTTATTCCAAATGGAAATTATTTTAAACTTCAAATTTCAGACTGAGACTTTTGTCTGTCTGTAATCATGTTTGCTAGGTTTTTGTAGCATCTTATGAAATAACTTTCATGTTTGTCTGATGGCAGTTGAATAACTGTTTATAAGGACAGAGGGGAGTGTGTGGCAACCTGAATACACGCTGCTGTTTAATGCAAGCTAAGGACATCCCACAGTAATTTGTTTTTGAAGTAGATCATGGTTTTAAGGAGAGAGGAAAAATCCCAACACATCTGAAGGCCATTGAATAAACTTCACAATAATGGAGAATTCACCACAACATTTAGCAATTTGTTCCAATGGATAATAACCACACTCTTAAAAATCTTATTTCCTCTTCCTTATGCCTACACTTAGACATTGTGGTTAAGTCAGCTCTTAACTACTCTCTGATAAGCTAAACAGATAGAGGGCTTTGTGCCTTGCGGCAAGAAGCAGTCTTTTGTGTTCTCTGGTCCCTCCCACCATTCTCCTTGGATGCTCTCCAAGCTTTCCCCGCTCGTTTTGGGGGTGAGGGGCAGGGATGCAGCAAGGGTCTGGAGGGGAGGTGAATGAGGGAGAGAGAGCTCTGCTGCTTCTCCAAGCTGGTGGGATGAGAACCAGCTCCATTTGGAAGTGACATGACAGCATGACTGCTGTGCTGAATCTGAGATAACAAACCCTCCGTGAAGGCTGGGGTCAGCGTAACTCCAGAGGAGGCAAGAAATTTGCACCTTTTTTTTCTGGCTGAAAACTAGATAAATAGATTTTCATTTTGTGACTGATGAGATCACAGGTTTCCTCATTGATTTGGTTGATTTGTGTCACTTTGGTTTGCTATCAAAAAAATTGGAAGGCCCTTGTCCACGTCAATGCCATTATTATGCAGTCAAATTTATTCTCTCCTAAAACTTGATTCCCCATTAATTTGACAAGCTAGGTTTCTGAAAGCCCCTTTGAATAAGTATTAATTGCTTTAATAATTTAATTCCTTTTTTTTTAATAGAAATCCTTTCATGATTGTGTCTAAAAGAAGCAGAGGTTGACAGGTCAATAATTCCTGTCTTCCTGTTTCTTTTTTAAGTATTGGCATAATGTCAGCTTTCATCTAGTTCTCTGGAAATTCCTATCTGCCAAGTCTTATAAAAAGTCATTAGTGATCCAGATTGTTCCTTATCCTTCTGTGAGTTAGTGCTCCAGTGTAAAATAAATCTTTATTATTATATAACTATATCACCCGGCATTTTGCCTAATGCACAACATATATATTTATCAAACATGTCTCTTGCTGCTTATTATTTACTACCGACAACTCTACTGCTTTCACCTAGAAATGGGGAGAAGCTGTTGTTGCAAGATCAAAATGCCAAATCAACGTCTCTAAAAGTAATTTTGGAAGTCAGTTTCTACATTAAATAGTGAGGCTACTAAATGCCCTTTCTACTTATTTTTTAGAGCTCCAATTATTTCAGACAGTCCAAGCTCAAACACACTTTCAACTACTGCTGCCTCCTGAGAAGACTTGTAGTTCTGACTACTCTGGATTACTCCAGGCATTCCAGATATTTATTTTAGATGAGTTGAAGGCTCGTGGTTTATGTCACCTCCAGGTAATTTCAATTCCTTATTCTCTGTTATTGTTGGGGTTTTTGTTTGGTGTTGTTTTGTTTGGTTTTTTTTTCTTGTATTGAAAAAAAGAAACAACAAACAAAACCAAAAAAATGGTGAAACACAAGGTAGAACTTTGCCTGCTTGAGAGAGATGAAAGAGCAGAAAGTGCCATGAAATCTGTTAAGGTTGGCGTCATGTGGATAGCTGAGAAAATAGGGTGTTTAGTCTCACTGACCCCACATCAGCTGATCAGTTTAAGTGTAGCCATAGAAGTCATATCGCATCAGTCCACTATTTATTAAAAATACATTTTGATGGAGGAGACCCCTTTGACTATTCTAACAGAGAGTAAATGACCTCCTAAAATTATCTTTTCCTACTACTTCTTCTGTTTTTACAGAAAGAAGAATGTTTTTACATTTTTTTGAAAATGTTGCCTTTGAGCATGGCACAGTGCAATTGAACAGGGAAAGACAAGAACGAGAAGGTTCTCTGGTTGACTAATTGTGGTTTCATTTAATTTTGAATTCAAGGTAAATGCATTTGGAAATACCGGCTCGCTTTCGGTCTGTGATGATTCCACTGTCTATGTCGAATGCTTGAGTGTGGACCGCCTGGGGGTGAATGTCACGTGGAGGACTCAGCTGGAAAACATCCCAGCAACTTCTCTCCCTGACTTACACGATATTGGTAAGTTGCTTTTCCTCTGCTATTTCTATGAATTAAACCTGCTTTGCTTTTAATTGTTTTGCTTCCCTGTGTCTGCTCTTAGGAGGCACTAGAAAGATGCTATAAATGCTCACCGTAATTGTCTTTATAACACTGGAGTTGTGTTTTTCATCTTTTGGTGTTTATATATTTCTCTTTTCAGGCTGTGACTACACAGTGGAAATGAGCTATAATTGAATGTTTCTTTCAGATAGGACTGCCTCTCCCAGCTTCCTTAACTGAGATTAAAAATTACTTTATCGGGCATGAACTGAACTGTCCCAGATGTTAATTTCCATTGGACAGGTCCTAGGTGGTGGAAAAGATTGTGTTCCTTATTGGGTTGGACTCAGAGAAACACAATTCACACACTGCCAAAAACCACAACTAGTTTCTTCCAAGTTTTTTTTTTTTCTTTCTTTTTCTCCTTTTTCTATTTATTACATTACCTTTGACACTAAAGAATAACCCTTACCTCAGACATCCTAGAGCAATTTTGCAGAGACCACTGACTGGTAGATCTTTGCTGTGGTTTCTAAGCAGGTTAGGGATGGTGTAAGGAACTTCTTTCACAGCAGTCAGTGTTTCCCATTAAAATAAAAGATGTAAAAGACATATCCCAAGTTCAAATGCTCTCTTTGCCACCTTTTCTTCAGTTTTTACTGCTTTTTCAATATTGTTCTCAGCACTAACTATAAATAGCTCTGCCTGCACGTGTCCTTCCCTCTAACTCTGGGACTTGGAGACATGTGCCCTACAGCAGCTTTGGCCTGATCAGAATCTAATTCAAAAGTGTTCAGGTCGCAGAAAGCGGCTGCAGTGGTCGTGTGGTTCCTGGCTTTACACTCTGTTTGTGTTTACATCTGTTCAGCTGCTCCAGATTATAAGGGAAACATGAATATTCGAGTAGTTTGCAGAAGGTGGATCAAACTATAAGTGTGTTTGGGTTTATATTAAACTTTATTTTTGAAAATGTTCCACTTTGAGGGCGTTACATTTTTGACCCTCTCCACACTATAATTTCTCTGTAGTACTAAAATTGTTTTTCCGGGAATGGCCATATGGTTTTAGAAGAGGCAGAGCAGAACCTGCTCTCTCTATACTCTTGGCACCATCAACTTCCATTACCTTCTAAAGCAGCTTTGGGTCTTTCTGTTCAAGGTGTTTTCTGGTGTATTTACACAGATTAAGCAGATCATCTCTCTGACCTGAAAATCTACGTTACTGAAATAGCTTTGTTTTTCTCCTAGCTTCTTCATGGGTAATTGAGAAGTTTTGCTCTTTTTTTTTTTTTTTCCTCCTGTGAAGTAGCAGAGAAAAAAATTGCTAAATAGAAGGACAGGATGCATACGTTCCCAATGGAGAGCCCCAAATCTAAATCACTTGTGAATGCTTCATTACTTTTTTTTTCTTGCAGATATTTTCATGTACTAAATTCCGAGGCTGTGGAAATCCCTTCCTGAAAGAGCTTATGCCATTTGGCTTTGTAGCTTAGGCCTCAGCTCTAAAAAAGGAATGCTTGAAGGAACTTCTCTCTTTTTTGTTCAACAGGCAAAAGTACTAATGATTGATTATAAAAATGAGCTTTTGGTGGGTGAACATTCAGTAAACAGTTCCCATCAGTGAGACAGGAGGAAATCAATCCCTACCCTATACAACTGCTATTTTAAGCTGTGTCTTTGTGCTCTGTATTTTCCTTAAAGCAAAAAAAAAAAAAAAAAAAAAATTACTTTTACGATTTCTCTTTTCTTACTTTCTCATTGGCCAATATAAACTCTAGGTAACAGTATGATCTGTTTCATTTGAAACTAGAGATTCATTCAACAGGAGCAAACCCTAAATTAAACTTCGTCCCACTGCAGTAAGCAAGATGCAACTATTTGCAGGATATTTCTGTATGTGAAAAAATGTATTGTCACCCCAGAAATCCAAGTCCGTACAGGTATACCTGGAAAAATGCTTAATAAGAACTTCCAGTAAATCTAACAAAGTATGAGGTATATATATAGGTATATACCTAAAGGTATACCTGGAAAAAGGCTTAATAAGAACTTCCAGTAAATCTAACAAAGTATGAGATGTGTAGTAACTTAAATTTCAAAAATTATGCGGTAAAACAGTAGCAAAACCAGGGAAGCACTATTGTATCTGCCATGCTTTAGAGCGTGCTGAAGGCCCCAGGAAGCTCATCTTGGGCCAGCAGCCAGGTCCCACGTCAGCAGGGAAGTGTGTCCCCACACTGGCCAGCTGTGCTGGAAGGGCTGGACAAAGGCATCTCATGTCAGAAGTTACCAGCGAGTCTGTGGCTGGCATGTCCATCAGACACTGAATTACTCTCTGTTGAGATGTTACAGGATGTACCTGTCTAATTGCAATTCATGAACATGTATGCTACAGTTAAACACTTGTTCATGTACTCCAAATGTAAAGGATATTATATATGCACGCATGCATAATGTGGTCATAAGAAGGGTAACATTTAATGATAGTGTTAAGAACTTTTGAACACGGGGAAACATTTTAGAGTAAAGGAAAATCAATAGACCTAAGTGGGTTCTCACTGGTTTGATTGTTTTCTTCTTTTCTACATGTGAATTCCCTCCAGCTGTCATTTCAAGGTTGTTTTTAATTCTGCTACAGCTAGTCACCAGGCAATTCGGAAGGATATTTGCTTGAATAAAAAGCTAATCTGCTATTCCTGCTTTCAATTATGGGACAAGTCCTGGCAAAACACTTGCAAAGTGTTGGCTATGTGGTGATCTCCAATTACTTGCTCGCAAGCTAAGGATCATTTTGGCTTGGGGTGGAACAAAACTAACTGCTATTTTGTTGATTATAGTATGTGTCAGTGAAGCAGAAGGATAGGTTACTCAAAGCTGGAGGAAACAGAGCATTGAGAATAGAAGGACAAAGCTGTCAGCTTTAATGTGAGGTCTGTTCACTTTAACCCTTAAGTGTAAAACCTTGTGTCCCTCCTCTGCAAAGGGGAAAATAACAGCAATTGGCTACAGACCAATATTCAGGAAGAGAGGGCGCACCGCCCCTTTCTGCGTTAAAGGTCTAGGATGATCATTCAGAAAAACCATCTTATGTCTGCAATTGGTTCATCACGGGCAGGAGGGCAGCGATGCGTCGCCGGAGCCTCATACCTGGCTGTGAAATTCTCTCCTCTCACAACTTCAAAGCCGCCTGTGGGCTACAGCGCAAAGTCAGGAAACGTGAGAAGGCAGCGGCACCCTCTGCTATTTGCCTTGGACACGTCAGTCACAAAAGTCTTTGTACAGTGTGTGAGCTGTGACATTCCTCACGCTCTCTTGATGTATATAACATCCTCCCTGTGAAAATTCCACATCCAAGGTCATTAGTGTAGTGACAAAACTCAAAGTACATAGGGTGCAGGACTTCCCGTTTGCTGGGTTACTGGGCTGCTCATCACCTGTAGCTACTGGAAGCCTTTGTCTTGCAAATTGGAACTAGATGATCTTTAAGGTCGCTTCCAACCTAAACCATCCTATGAAATTTGAAGCAGTAAACCACACCAACATTTCACTCAGTGCCACAAAGCCCTCAGGGATAGACAGAACGTGACAGCAAGCAAAATTCACTGGGAACACTGTTCTTGTAGTAACTCTGTCCAGCCAAACCGGGGAATTCACTCTTGAACGAGCACTGAATATTGTCGCACAGGTCATTGGAAGGGAAGCTGTCTGGGCAACTAAGAATATCGACAGTAGGAAAGGCACTCACCATTTTCCAGCTTTAAATACCAGCTTTGGCAATTGCAAAGAGTGTGCCTCTTGCATAGGTGAATATGTTGAATATCAGTAGTGTGATGGAAGGTGCTTATTATATTGTTACAGAAACTGGCCTTCGAAAACAAACCATCAAAATGCTGAAAAAGAAGCAAATGATACCCACTGAAAAAAACAGGAATAAATCAAATCTGAATGTCAGATAATCCTGGTTTTCCTCTGCTGAATTTTTGTAACTCAGTTTTGTTCTCTGATGTTTTAGTTCTCGAATATGCCATTTTTTGTTGGGGTTTTCTTACTGTTTCTTTAGCACCCTCTACATATATTGAGATTAAGACCTTAATCAGAAGGCACTGTACATGTTCATTCTCATCTGCTGTTTGCTAACATGCTTATATTTCTCTGCCTACCTGTGTTTTCAACTTAAAGTTCATCAGTTTCTGTGTGGTTATCCGTTACTATATTGGAAATCTCTTTCATGCTATTTTGATGTATTTTTCCCCCCTTTAGAAAATGCAATTGTTGGAGAAAATCTCATTGGAGCATTTATAAAAGAGATTGAGGATGGTGGTTTTCTGCTGCATTTGGACTCCAAGCAATTCCTCGCAGATTCTTTCATTGATTTTCCCCGTGATGAAGAGTTTGATCTGTCTCCAAGTGTGCAGCTAGGATGTAGACGTGGGTTTCGAAGAACTTCAGCTCCTGGGAAAACAGTCCCAAATTCACAAGGCTGTGGTATGTCTCAGTTTAGCTTTCCCTTCTTTGATGTTGTTAGGAATCACTATAAATCTAAAGTTAGAAAATCATCAGTGAACTTGTGTTTATGGTTAATATGTGAAAGGTGTAAAGCGCCCATGTGAATGATAAATCTGGGGAGAGATGGGAATAAGTGCTTTGCTTACTGTTCAGTCCTTGAGTTGAACCAATGGTTTGGAAATAGGTATCACGGCGCTGACATAGTATAGAAGGTTTTGCGGAGATTTTTGGGAATTTTTTAGATCTGTCTGGTATTAGAAGGTCTTTCTGTAATGTAATACTTAATAAGAAGATTTCACAAAGATAATGTAGCCAGTGCTTCAGATGATGATATATTACCCAGAATAGAAACCTAGATGCAGAAATGGCAAAAGTCCTGAGATTGTGAGCTCCTGGGCCAACTCCAACCAGCTCAGATGGAAGCTTTCTCAGTGTTGGCCAACACCCAGACATGATTGCACTTCTGCCCTCTTTTCATCATCTTTCCTTCTGTTTAGTCTGCTTCCCTAGAACAGGCTGCCTTTCTGCCAACATCCTGCTTAGGGCTGCCAAGCCTACCTTTTTGATGGATCCTCGTGGCTGTGCCTAGCACTCCTGTGTACCAGGTCATGCTGCCAAAGAGTCTTTGCCTTAAGATCCCTGCTCTTGTTTCTATCAACATCAGCCCTCCTACAGAGTAACCCTGACTGTTCTTATTGGCCCGGTTATCCTCAGTGATTCTTTTTAGCAGTACCTGTTGTGATAGGACAGGGGGTAATGGGTTTAAACTGAAAGAGGGTAGATTTAGATGGGGTAAAAAGAAGAATTTTTTTTTACGAGTGTAGTGAAATGCTGTCCCAGATTGCCCAGAGAGGTGGCAGAAGCCCCATCCCTGGAAACATTCCAGGTCAGGTTGGATGGTGCTCTGAGCAACCTGATCTGGTTGAAGATGTCCCTGCTCATTGCAGGGGGAGTGGACTAGATGGCCTTTAAAGGTCCCGTCCAACCCAAACTATTCTATGATTCTGTGTCTTCCTTATGAATACATCCCAAACTGACATTATATCTACCTTTTTTGGGGGGAACAGAGGAGGGATGTGCCACTGCTGAGTATAAAGTCAACAGTCTCAGGTATTGGATAATTTATCCAAAATGGGAAATATTTTCAGACTGGAAAACTTCAATGCTATGCAGCTTAAGTTAGAGATGCTAAGAGCAAATCAAAATACATGAAAACAACTTAGCTCCCTGCTTGGTATGGTGGTTCCTTTTAAGTTAGGACAGCCTGCTAATGCCTGAGCAAGGGCTTCAAAGTAATCCAGTGATGAATCAGTTCTGAACTGCTGCAGTTTCCAGCTTGGACCTTTAAGGGTAAATTGACTGCAGTTTCAGTTCATCTCCATAGTCTGAAACACTTCAGATTTTGGTTATTTAAATACACCATGCAGAACAAAGATTAATTCCTACTAAGGATCTGGACTCTGTAACAAATTGCAGTTACTTAACAAGATGTACTTTTGTACTGATTAAAGGTATCATTATTTATTAAGTAGAGTCCATCACTTAGAGCAGAACTTGGAAAGAATTGGAACTTTCTGCCAAATATTTCCTGCCAGGGATAAAGGCCTTTAGGAAGCAGTGAATTAATTTACCTTGTAAGTTAGTTCATGCATATTTGAACCAGCTAACTGTAGAAAAAGTCACTTAATAGAACAGGCTTGTCAGCGAAACACAGAAAAGAGAGAGTTTCTGCTCCAGCTTTTGGCAGAGATTTTGTATTCTGAGATGTCATGGTAGATACACTGCTGGACAGTGGTTTATGTAGTAGGACTGTGTATTTTATTCCAGAGGGGATTTAGGAATTCAGTTTCTGGTTCCTCTAAAATATGTATATATATAAATATTCAGCTTTATTTTGCATTATGGGTATATTCATTTATCCTTCTGGGTCTGTTTCTCTACTAATAATAGGGACTAGTAGTAATAAGTTATCATCAATGACTACAGAAATCAAAGTTGCGTGAGGGTGACAGGGATTCTTTAGTCTCTTCCCTTTCCTGTTTCACCTTCTTTTTGAAATTCAGATTGTCTTTTCAGATCCTGATCTTATTGATTTATTTGCTTTTATTTCACTGTAAGTGACATTTCCCCTTGCTTCAGAAAGTATTGATAGTTCTTAGTAGCGGCAGCTTTCTGGTGTTCCCAATAAACAACTTTTTCATTTAGGAACATACAGCTTTGCATGAACCGGCCTCTTCACCTCTCATGTATTTTCCTTACAGTCATCTGTTTCCTTAGGTTTGCGTCTATTGTGGCTTTCTTTCATGTTTTTCAGCCTGTTAAATGGGTAACATTTATCATGTGTTAGTTTTTCTTATGTGACATTTTTCATTGTTTCAGTTGTAGACTGAGTTACTTTACCCCACAGGTATTTATGAATATAATTCCTTAAGAGTCTGAGATAACAGTTTTATTTTAGCTAAATTTTAAAGGGACAAAAGACACTTTTTTTTTGCTAAGGTGTCAGTCAAAAAGAAGAGAGTTGGAAACTGTCCAAGAGGCAGCTCTATCAACTCAACCCTTCTCCCCCCATTTATTTCAGGAGAAAGCCTGAAGCCCATTTGTGAGCTATCTTTGATTTATTACATATTTTTATGCTGGTTCTTTCATTATTTAGAAAGCTTGGTGATTCTATCAGAATTGCTTGGAGCGGAGCGTAACCCAGATCAAATAATGTGCTTGATTTGTAGCTGAGCTGGCAAATCAAGACTTCATTTGTAATAATCTGGATCAAGAATCTGTTATCCCAAAGTTTTCCAGTATCCCTGGAGAGAGGAAAGAGCAGTGCAAGCATTGGGTAATGATCTGTTGTGATAGTCTTTAAGCATGCTTAGCATAGTGAGAGCTGCTCTCAAGTAAAATGAGGCTACTGTAAGGAGTGGTACCCCTGCACAGAGCTGGTTTGTGTCTCCCCAGTGAGTTGTTCTTTAGCCTGGAAGTTGCGACTCGGTGTGTTGTTCCCCTGGTATGCAGAAGCCCAAGTCTTGTTAGAAATGAGGCAAGGTTAAAAATCTGATATGCAGGAGTATCTTTCTTAGGAGGAAATGCTTAGGCACTTGAGTCTCTTTAGTCTAGAGAAAAGAAGACTGAGGGGGGATCTTATCAATACTTAAAAATACTTAACGGGAGGGTGCCAGGGAGTGGGAACAGTCTTTTTTCAGTGGTGCCCAGTGGTAGCACAAGAGGTAATGGGCACAAACTGGAACATAGGAAGTTCCATCTGAACATGAGCAGGAACTTCTTTACTTTGAGGGTGGCAGAGCACTGGAACAGGCTGCCCAGAGAGGTGGTGGAGTCTCCCACTCTGGAGACATTCAAAACCCGCCTGGACGCTGTCCTGTGCAACCTGTTGTAGGTGCCCCTGTTCTGGCAGGAGGGTTGGACTAGATGATCTCCAGAGGTCCCTTCCAACCCCTACCATTCTGTGATTCTGTGAGCAACAGATTCACTTTGGGTGTTTGAATTTTATTTATTTATTTATTTATTTATTTATTTATTTATTTATTCCTATTCTAGGGGTACAGATTTTGGGCCCTTAGCTCTGATATTTTGGCTCAAGGCTGTTTTCTAGTCTCCTACATTGTTAAAAAAAAATGAATGTTCAAGCTTGAAAATAGTAGGGTATGATGGTTTGTCTGAGTTCCCAAATCAAACTTAACCTCTATGTAATTGTGTTGAGTGTAACCTATAGCTGAAATGATACGTGCCTTCGAGAGTAATAGAGTCTAGAAAACATACTTCTCTGCCCCAACATTTTTTGCTGTTCTTTGTGCCCTTTTGTTAATCTAATGTGTGAGAGAAAAGGCAATTTTGCTTGCTTAAAATGTGGTTGGAGACAGATGTTACTTTCACATCATGACTATGACTACAAAAAAAGGAGAATGCTTTGAAAAACTTAATTTGTTCCTTTTTAAACTTTAATTGCTTACTTAGTCTCCGTCATCGTTTGCGTTTTGTCTTCAATTCAGGCATGGATTACTCATTTAATTTCTACTGTTGCTCGTTTGAAACAAATATGATCCTTTTTGCATGTGTTGGAAAATGTCTTTAAAATGTATCAGACACTCTTGTGTATTAAATAACATGCATGAGAAAGGAGAATTCTCTCTGATCCAGGATTTTTTGGTTCTGTAATTGATTTTAGATATGTGTTATACCTAGAGCAATTGTCTTGATTTGTACTTGGGAGGAAAATTTTAGTCTCACAGTTGTCTCATCCTAGGCGTTCCCATTGGACCCTTTAAAGCAGATGAAGGAAGATATGTTCCTTTTTTGAGAGTAGCTGTCTTTTTAGTATATTCTAATTTAAGTGCTCCTATAAGTTAAATTAGTTTATATTCCGGTGTGTTGGCCAGAACAGCAATTCATCATATGGGTCGTAGTGGAGATGGCCAATTTTCCATTACTGTTTCTCTCCCATACAAGCTTAAACTGCTGTTAAGATGTAGGGCAAGAACAGAAATGAAGTTTTGCACCTTGTCAAAGTCCCAAAATATACATTTGATAGTGTTTTGAAGGAAATCTACATCTGGAAAGCAGCTGTGAAATAACAAGTAAAGGTATTGTCCTGCAAATGTGGCTGCACCTCTTCGGCTTTAATGTTCAGTCGAATGATCTGGAAGGAAAGGCAGTATTTCATGACCTCCTGGAAGATGAAGAGTTCTCTTTATAATGTGTAACAGGTCAGCTGGAAATATTATTCCTGATTTGATCTGAAAAATGATATGTATACGGACTAGGAATATCTTTTTGTTTTGTGTTTGGGATGTCGTGTGCACAACTAGTGACTTTTAATCCAGGCATTACTGTTTAGTTTGGAAGTCCTTCCCAAAAATTTCATTACCAGGAATTCTGAATGAAAGTGTTACCATATGGTGGGTTTCTGGATGATGTTTTTGGAGTTTCTACTCCTAGGAGTCTTTCTGTTTCTGTCTGTAGTGTTTGTAGAAGTTACTCTGTTTGTAGTTTGTGTCCCTTTGTTTTCTTTCACAACCTACCCACAAAGTGCATTATCTGATTACAAATGGATTTTACAAATGGAAATCAGGCCTGGACTTGGCATTTCCAAAGAGCTTGATGGGCGCTAACTCAAGAACATTTTTAGGGTCATCTGAGAAAAAAAGACCATGGTTTACGTTCCAGTCATTGGTGAGTTTAATGAACATTTAAGGAGCGTTTACCTGTGTTACACCATTTAGAAATACGTATATTAAGAGCTTGAAGCCTATGGCAAGTCTACCAGCATGGTGTGTGTGTGTATATATATATATATATATATTTATATATAAACCCCCACAGACGTGTGCAAATGCCTGAACTGGTTGGATTCAAAAAAAGTAAGAAGGTGGTTGTTCTCTTTGCAGTTGTTTGTCCTCCAGGCAGTCATTTCCAGAATGATGAATGTGTTCCCTGCCCTCTTGGCTACTATCAGTATCAGAGAGGACGTTCCTCCTGTATCAAGTGTCCTGTGGGCAAAACTACCAACTCCTATGGGGCATTCAGTGCTGATCACTGTAAGTTGAACTCGTTTCTTCCATTATCCTTTGTATTCTGGCTTCAAATAACTAATAGTTTGTTTGTTGTTTTTTTTTTTTTTATCTGTAAGTTTTTTTTTAAAAAAAAGATCCTCCCTCTGGGTTTCTTTGGATGGATATGATCTCTTCTGCATATATTCAAAGACGTTTTTCAAAGACAGAAAAAGCTGTCTGGTGTTTTGACTGAAAATGCATGAGAAATGAGTAGTCAGTCTCATTCAGGATCTTGTGGTTCCTTAAGACAGGTTCATTGTCCTCAGAAATGATACCTGGGTATTTAGTATCATTGAGAAACGTCTTACAAAGTTCATTTATTGGCACTTTCATGAATGCTAAAGTAGTCTTGTCTTTGTGCAGCTCTTTCCCCTGCAAATAAAAATACTTCTCACAAAGCAACTATCGATATGTTCACTAAAGTTGATGTATTCAGCTTAAGTGACTTATGTTTGCATGCAGTTCTGTAAAGAAAATCACTTATGAAGTCCAAATTCAGTTTTGTCTGCAGAATTAGCTCATGGGTAACAATAAAAGTGAGTAGTGAGAATGAGTTTGTTGGAAGTATTGGTGAGTATAGGGACTACTTTGCTCTGTTTCAACCTGTTTATTCTCTTAGGTGGGATAAAAAAAAAAAACAGGTTTATTGTAATGCATCTTGACATAGATGGTAGACTGAGATGTGATTCTTCATTTCCATATGTGTTCCCTGTGTAGCTGTGGGACTCCTGTGCTTACAGGTTTGCTCCTTAAGTTTTCTTTACTGCACTTACAGTTTTCTTTACTGAAAGTGACTGCAACTAAACCCACTCCCTGCCTAGTTTCCACCTTATCTGTGTGCTGAGCCTCAATGGCAGCCCTTTCCAAAGGGCCATGTTGTACACGTTTAGCTTTCTTCTTTCTTTATTTCCCTGCTGTCTCCTTTGAAAGTCTGAAGAGTTTCCTGCATTAGCTGCCAGATAAAAAAAAAGAAATTATTGACTCACACACAGAGCACAGGAAAAATAAGAGGGCTGAAGTGTTCTCTTCTCTGCTGCTTACCTTGTTTTCACCCCAGAGGTTGTGTCTCTGTGGCAAGGATGAGAAGCATTTCCTAAACTACCTTAGCTCCTGGCCCTCTGCATTGAACTGAAGCAATGCTGATGTTGCCACTAAACTCTGGTGGTTTCTTCATACATAGATAAGCCTCACTGGCTCCAGTAGCAACTCAAAAGGAGGACATCAAGGTGGTTACCCTTGGGTTAGTCCACCTGGGATTGTCTGCTGCTGTCTTCGATGTTGGTCAAATTTCCAGATTTCTTTCTCTGTGGAGCCCAAAAACTTGGTTTCTAAATATTTCCAAATCATTAAAAATGTTAAGTAGTCGGGGAAAATACTGCTAATTAAAATCAAACCTCTTCATTCTTTAAGAGTAGAGTGTGAAGACCTTTTCTTTCCCACTGAAAGGGACAATTTAAAAAAAGGTGGGGGAGCCACAAATAAGAAATTGATGTGATGGCTCTTGTGCCTTGGTTCATAACATTTCATGGATCCATTGCAGTAGGCACTGAACAAACCTGTAGGAAAATACAGTTCCTTCTCTGTACTTCTTTGCTTTACAGCACTTAGCATAAATGAAGTCTCATCCATGGCAGAGAATCCTGAAAATGTTTGGAATATGAATTGCCATAACAACAAAGCAGTGAGACTGCCATGTTTTAGAGCATGAAACACAATGAAAATCATAGATTAATTTTTAGTGAAGCTTCTGCTGTACTTAGAGCACTTTTGTCCTGCAGCATTGAAACATTATCCCACTGCATTGACAGGACCAGAGGCAATGGGCACAGACTGACACAGGAAGTTCCCTCTGAACATCAGGAAACACTTTTTTACTGCGAGGGTGGCTGAGCACTGGCACAGGTTGTCCAGGGAGGTTGTGGAGTCTCCATCCCTGAAGATATTTAAAAGCTGTCTTCACACGGTCCTGGGCAGCCAGCTCTAGGTGGCCCTGCGTGAGCAGGGGGATTGGACCAGATGACCTCTAGAGACTTCCAACCAGAACCTTTATGTGAAACCCAGTGACAATATTATCAAAGTACCTTTTTTTTTTTTTTTTGGTCTTTTTTGCTTGTAACAGGTATCACATACTGTCAAAGCAATGAGCAGGGTCTGCAGTGTGGTGAAGATGGCCAGTATAGACCTTCCCAGCAAGACCCTGACACTAAGAAATCCTTTTGCATTGATAACTTTGGAGCAGCACTGGACTGGACTGAAACAGATGATCTCCTTTTAGACTACCAATGCCTAGGTAAGTGTCAGAAGAATATTTTGGATATGTTTTGACCCCACATGAGTGAAACCTCCTTATTGAAAAGACTTACTGCTCCGTAGCTGGCTTGCTAGCTTACGGGGATTCACTTTCCCAGAGTTGTGCCCTCTACCTTAAGCTACATTCCTCCTTAATTTTGTGTTTCTTGATTACAGTGGGGAAGTCATTTCCTGTAAGGGAAGAGGGAGAAACAGGTTTTTTGCACTCTCAGATGGCTGACAGCTATTGGTGTATGCTGATCTCCCGCTCTCTGCTTGGAAACCCAAAAGAATAACGAGAGGGCTAACGGGAGAGAAGCAAAATGATGAATTTCTTAGTAAAATTATCACTCATCAGTGTGTTCAGGTGACACAGGCTGTGTTGGCAATCACCTCACAGCCACGGCATAATGTCCCGCTCTGGGCTCTGTACTGCTGTACAGTATCTGCCAACATATCCTTGCAAGCTGAGGGAACTTACTTCTGCTTGAACACAGCTGTGAAATGCCAATTCTCAAGGATGAATAATTGGGAAAAAAAGGTCATCCATCAAACAGTCCCTAAACTGTCTGCAGTAAGGTCTAATTATGCTTCTCAGCCCCAAAGCTTTTGCCCTGCTCAAAAATAGTTTTCCAGTAGTTTTTATTATTCATCATATGATTGGTATCAAATTTAATGGAATATTCAGTTTAGAAACTAATGTCATAGTGTGCTCTGAATTAGACAATGTCTTATGACAAGTGTGATCAGCGGAAGGAGTGTGAAATAAAAGCCCTCAGTTGTGAAGAGGTTGCAAAACTGTCTTCAATTAAAATAGCTATTTTTTTCTCTGAGCATACTCAGAAACTGATCATGGTTAGGAACATGAGGTGTTAGCCTCTGTTGCTCTCAGTCACGGGGTAACCGGGATGTTTCTCCAGGCAGAGGACTCACAGCAGCTTAATTTTTGTGTTACTTACCTGGAGCCCTCCTGCAAGAGTATTTCTGACTTTGTCCAGGAAGGAGCCGTTGTAGATATCTGTGTTTATTTTTGTGGCTCATGCTAAAAGATTTCACTACAAATAAATATTTATAAGTGTTGACAATTCAGGGTTTAAAAAAAACCAACAATAATGAACACCAAAGAAGTCTGGTTGGTGTTTTTTAATAATTTACAGGCTAATTTAATTTCATTTTTGTCCTTTAAAAATTATGCTGCATTTCCAGAAAGCATTATATGAAGTGAAACCAATTATCTCTATTTTTACTTTTTCCCTTGCCCCTTCTACTTCTCTTAACTGAATTCAGCATGCAACAAGACAGCAGGGTCTGAAGGCTGATCTCGCTTTGTCAGGAGACTGGCGATTGGGCAGGGTCAATAAATAACCCAACTGTTCTTTGTTTTTTGAGGCTGTAGTGGGAGTAAGGATTTCCTTTTAAAAATGCACAGTAATTAGCTGTAACAACCCATGCTCATTCTTATTGTTGTCTCTCTTGTTATATTTAACATTTGTTGCAATAACGGGGATGGGTTTAGAGCTTTACTCTCCAGTAACATGAGATGAAGGAGAATTTCTTCTACATACTAAGTCTGTGAAATCATTGAGTAGTTATATTACTGCTGAGAATAGGGCAATGTGAACTTCTTTCATTATACCTTTTCTTTTTTGACAAAGTAGCTTTTTGGATGTAATTTTTTTACCTTTGTTTATATTAAAAAAAAATCAAGAATTAAAAAAAAGCAGCTTTTCTATCAGCTTTGCAATGTTTTCAGTTTAGTGTTTCATTACACTTTCTATCTCTTCTCTACTTTTCTCCCATATTATTGCAGAGCAAATGGAGGGGTGGGGTGAAGCCAGAATTAAAATAAAATCAGAAGAAAAGAAAAACATTTAAAAATGTCATGTTTGGTTTGAATTTTGCATTAGAAATGAGGGCAACAAACAACTGTGAACAACACAAAAACACTGTTTCTTTTCAATTTTAAGAAAACATATGAATTCTGTTTTTACCAGGCATAACTGCGAGTTGCAAATGTAGAAGGAATTCAGTTTAGTGCAGAAATCAGCTAATGCTTATGTTTGTGTCCTGTATTTCTAGGAAGGAAAAAGCTTCCACCTCTGTTTACACCATCATTCAGCCCTCTCCCCAGCCGAACTGGAGTGCAAGGAATTTTTTGTGTTAAGTGTTTGGCTAGTCCCCATGGTTTTTCTGAGCAGAAATGACGGTTTTATCAAAAGCACCTGCTGACTCAGCCCTGACAACAGTGGACATTTGCTTCTGATTTAGTTCTGACTGTTTTGCTGTAAGAGTACAAATGATTGTTTTAAGAACTTATCCTTGACTTTTATTTTGTGGTTTATCCAGACGTTTCAGGGAGAGAGGGCTGGGATCCTCCTGCTGGATCTCTGTGCCCATGTGCGCAGGGGGAGAGAAGGGTTGAACCTCCAGCTCTTCCACGTGCAGGCATCTCC
Source organism: Charadrius vociferus (assembly GCF_000708025.1). Classification (NCBI taxonomy): domain Eukaryota; kingdom Metazoa; phylum Chordata; class Aves; order Charadriiformes; family Charadriidae; genus Charadrius; species Charadrius vociferus. The sequence goes on from NW_009647595.1 coordinate 8,264,631, forward strand.
CACTGGCTGAGATCAGACCAGGGCTCCTGCTGCTTTGCTCTGTTAGGTCTGGGCCAGGCATTGGCTGCAATGAACCAGAGTTTTACATTCATTTGGGGCATCTAGAGGACAAGTCTGGTCAACACAGGGGTGATGCTAAGTCACTGTGTTCTTGCCTTCTCCTTAACGCGCTGCGTTCACTGAAAAATATTAGTATATCAACTGGTGGACACACTTTAGCAAATCCCCTTTTTAATACAGGTAGTAGCAACAGGAGCAGGGTGATGCCACTGTGTGTCCCTTCACCAGACTATAATTTTCTTCAGGGCACAGCCAGGGCCAGACCTTCTGGGGCTTAAATTGGATTCCTCACCCCATTTAGTGACCTTTGGGTTTTACAGCTCTAGACCCCATGAGCTTTTCCCAGCTCGTGAACAGTGGTGCTTGTCAGGTTCCTTACGCTCAGGTGCAGCGGGTCCAATTCAGAGAGTAGATAAAAGGGTTTGGTAAGTAAAGTGACAGTCTGGAGCTAAAGGTTGAATGACAGAGAAAAAAACAAGCATGTGGGACATGGGTAGATCATTGGATAGATCCCTGAGCCTGAAGTCAGTGGAGATCAGGCTGTTGTGCTCCTGTAAACAAGTGATAAGGCTCCTAGATTTCCTTTCTAACCAAGTTCTGTTGGAGCTGGCTCTTGTTTCAGTGTCTGGTTTGCAGAAAGTTGGTTCCCCTGTTGACTCAATAGTTGGTTCTGTGCCATGGACAAATAATGGGAGACGGCCAGTTTGCTGCTGAAGAGAAGTCTCACTTGAATATGAACTCCCAGCCCATTCCTGGCTAACTATTTTTAAAAGATCTTGTGACACCTTTTTTTTTTTTTTTTTTTCAGAATAGAAATTATATCCTCAGTCCAATTGTCTCCTGTGTTATCTGTGGAGTTATGGTACATCCTACCTAAAATCTTTTCGTCTCTCTGCAGCATGTCAACAGCTAATAGTACCTGGTTGGTTTGTGTTTTTTTTTAGTGCTTAGAAAATTTGAGAGAGTGCCTGCCTCCAGACTGATTTATGGGTCAGAAGAAGCTCAGATTCTTCAGTCTCAGTCATTTGGGGGAGACCTGCAAAGTCCAGCTTTTCAGTGTATTTCAGGTGAGAAAAACTCTTGGAAATCTGTAGAGACAACACTAACCATCATGAAAAAGAATCTTTTTATATGATGAGTTTATACTTAAGTTCCTAGATGAACTATAAGTTTTGCAGTTCAGCACCCATTCTCTGCAAGATATTTACAACTTTTGGTGACGGTGGTTCAGGGAAAGGGTTGGGCTTTCTTTCAGAAAGAGGTCTTCTGACTTTATATATCATGTTAGACCTGTCATCTGACTTTGAAGCCAGTTGATATAGTTTGCAATACGGATGAAAACTAAGATTCAAACCAGGAAAGATTCACCAGACTTTTCAGATGTGCAGACAAAAGAAGGATTAGGTACTCAGGACATGTGAAAACTAAGCTTTCACCTCTTCCCAAATGACCTCTATGTGATTGGCACATGAAAAGAATAATCATCCTTGCTCACTTCAGAAGGATATTATAAGGAGTGCAGAGATATTCCTCTGCTGAGCCTTGCAGTGTATGTATTATATTACATCTGGCTACATCATGTTTGCTGGTTTATATCGATTCAAAGTCATCTAAAACCAAGGGGAATCACTGCCCTGCTTTCAGTGTCCTTTGAATCAATGTGTCTCCTGGTGCTCAGCCATGTGAAGAGAAGCAGAGGGGTTACGTTCAAAATAAAAACACCCTGGCAGTAATAATGCAGGTCGCCTGTTTGTAGGGCAGACATCACTGAAGTCTGACAAAATCAGTGGCTTTGTGTCACATATCCTGGTCTAGTGGAAGCAGTCATCTCATGCAAAGAGATGAACCTGTGAAGCCTTATATGTGCTACTAGAATGATTTTCCTGCAGCAGATCATCCCCTAGCTGTACATGGCAAGGTTTCTTGTGCCTTCCTCTGAAACGGGAGACCTACAAGAGCAAGGCACTGAGCTGAGAGGACCATGGGAATGAATTTAGGGAGGAAAAGATGCCCCTTTGACAAGCAATCTCTTTCAAGTACACATACCCTGTATTTTCATTGTAAGTTACATCCACTGTCAAATGGCAGCACTACTGCAAAATGTTACTGTTGAGGTGCTCACTGAAGGGTAAGAGTTAACTCTTCCCTCTCTGCTTCCCAACAAAGTCAGACAGCTTAGCTTACATTTCTGATGACCTTTTGTTCTAAGCTGGTTGATTTTACACTAAAGACATCTGGAAACATTGAACCACCTTGCCAGCACATCGCATCTGCCTGGTACAGTAACCCCATGGTGAACAGGTTTTGACAAATATTGGAGTCATAGGAAGGAGGAAAGCATCAAATTCATCAATTGTGCCACCTGTCTGTGCAGCAATCACCTGGCCAGTGTGAGTGAGCAAGCAAGCAGCTGTCCACCTCCGGAGTTAGGGGTGACTAAAGATCCTTCTGCCCTTGCACGCTCACCGCTAACTTGCTCCCACAGCTCTGCTCCTGGAACAGGAGGGGAAATTTTGCCTCAGGCAACTTTATCCAGCAGATATTAAATATTTGGATGGGGGTTTAGACCTAACTCAGCTGTTTGTATCATCAGATGATGAATGTCCAAACAACTTTTTGCATTAATTTAAGTTGATTTAAAAACCTCACCCTCTACTAAAATAGTTGAACACTAAAGCTCATCTGGCTAATGAAATTCAAGTGTTTGCCATCTGACAGAGGTATGAAAAACTATGTAAGTGGCAGTTAAATTCATAGCAGAAATTTTGCACATGAAATGCTAGGAAACCTAAGGTTTCTTTTCTGTTTTTCAGGCTGTGAGAGGGAAGAAGCATGCGGTTTTGCCACTGTAACTACTGCTGGTGCTGAAGTTCTGTGTGAATTATACAGTGCTGCTGAAGTCAACTTCAACTGCACCACCTCTGGATTGGTAAAAATGACTGTATTTTGAAATACGTGTTTATCATAATACTGTAGGTTCAATGTAAGTAGAAGGCATCCCAGAAGAAAGGCAGGCTGTTACCTGACCCCTTGGACATTGATCTTTCCTGTGGCAGTAATAAATTCCTGCAGCTCGATAAAGAAGCTACACCCAAATGTTCCCCAAACTGACATCCGAATGCCTCGGTGTTTGGTTGAAACATCACACAGAACTTTTGTTCTTAAAACATCCTGAGCTCCTGCACTCTGGAAGTCAGGTTAACTTGAAAGGGAGGTTAATCTGTCAGAGCAGATCCAGAGGAAGGCCACGAAGATGATCAGAGGGCTGGAGCACCTCTCCTATGAAGACAGGCTGAGAGAGTTGGGGTTGTTCAGCCTGGAGAAGAGAAGGCCCCAAGAAGACCTTATAGTGGCTTTCCAGTATGTGAAGGGGGCCTACAAGAAAGCTGGAGAGGGACTTTTTACAAGGGTGCGTAGTGATAGGACGAGGGGGAATGGCATCAAACTGGAAAAGGGTATGATTTGGATTAGATATTAGGAAGAAATTTTTCATTCTGAGGCTGATGAGGCACTGGATCAGGTTGCCCAGAGAAGTTGTGGAAGCTCCATCCCTGCAGGGGTTCAAGGCCAGGCTGGATGGAGCTTTGAGCAACCTGATCTAGTGGAGGGTGTCCCTACCCATGGCAAGGGGGGTTGGAACTAGATGATCTTTAAGGTCCCTTCCAACCTAAACCATTCTATGATTCTATGATCTGGATAGTCCAAACTAGAAGTATCCAGGTCAGTAACCAGGTCATCTGAAACAGTCATCCTTTCTTAGTCACTTCTTCTGGTCTCATCCTTTCTCAGTCCCTTCTTCTGGTCCAGGGTTTGAATCATGTGCACTGTAGCACTGTAACAGCTTCCTATTCACTACTTTTAAACACAACAAAGTGTCACTGAAGCATTGAGAACTCTGATAGAATAAAAACTGACCACACAGATTTGTGGTGGTTATAAACCATGTGAACTAATTCCTCCCCATAAGCTTCTCAATAAGGAAAATATGTTTTAGGAGAGGAAATCAATGAGGTTGTACTTATTGCACGTGCCTGTTTTCTGTCTCAGGTGCAAGGTGTTTTGGGGAACCCCACTGCCACTAGCATCGGTCATCTCAGCTGCCAGCTTCATGTCAGGAATCCAGAGGGAAATGCAGTGATGGTCTATTTGAAGAAAGGTACCACATGCAAATCACTCATCTAATGTTAGACTGCTGTGCTCAACTTTGTAGTTACTTCTATGTAGGATCATGATTAAATGTGGGGGAGCATCTTTGTTCAAGGTGACATAATACTTTTCAGAACTTAACATTTAGTGATAGACCAGAAACCTCAGCAAATCTTGCTGTCATACCTTGTTCCCTAGAAATTAGGAATACAGTTTTTGTAAGCCATTGCGATGGCAGACAGTCCCACAAAAGCTAAAATTTTATCCAATATATTATTCTTTATTCTATCCTATTCTTTCCTGTTTTATTGTACTATGATTTCTGTTTATTAAACAGTTTGTTATTTGACTATATAGGCCATTATCAATAACCAGCTTGTACACAATTTAACAGTTTACATTAATTTTGACTGTAAATTGTCCTACTAATATACCAGCCAAGAAATAACCTGGTCTCCAGTGAGTCCCAGAGTGATGTGGCTGAACTAATGAATGTACAAGATATGTTTTTTTGGCCTAAGTGTGATTGATATCACTGCATGTCCCATCCAATATGTGTCCAGCTTTAAGCCTCATGCCAAATTTGAAACAAGATGACCTAATGCAGAATGCTGCAGGGTTTGAGTCAAAACTCTCTGCTGTCACTACTTTCTTTTTACTTCTATCCAAACCTCTGAGTCACCATTTATTAATAAAAAAAAAAAAATAAAGAGCTAAGTCTCACCTGAAAAAGGCCCCTGAGCTTGTTGCAATCAATGTAATCTTATTGATGCCAGATCTACTCTAGATTTTTGTTGATTTTGCTAAGTAGATCCAGGATTATATCAATTGTGTGCTCTTACATACATGTCTAGTCAGCAGAAACCTTAATTCCAGATGCAGTTATACTAGCTAGATTACACATTTTACTTTTTTAATGAGATAAGCTAGTTTCATTGATAGCTAGGAGTTATTAATATAGTGCTTGAAAGTGGAATATTACCAACCTTACAATGTACATCGATTTAGAAGCCCTTTTCTGATACATTCTGACCAACTACCCAGGTATAACTGCACAAAACTATTGGTGGTCTTATCTTGTATTTGAACCTCACATTCCAGAAAAGGACTTTTAAGGTTGAGTTTTTATCATAAAACTTTCAAACAGCTCCAGTCTGCAGGCAATCTGAAAGCACCTCATCTCCTCCCGAGCTCTTTTGAACATTTCTTTCCTCTTCTCTTTACCCAGGACAAGAATTTAACTCATCTGGACTCAAGACATTTGAAAGGACCAGTTTTCAGAATGTGCTTTCTGGTGTATATCACTCCATGGTGCTCTCTGCAGCCAGCGCATCTCTGACTGATGCTCAGCTCTTCTGTCGGCAGACTTGCAGCAGGGACTCTTGCTGTGACGGCTTCATCTTGAGTCAGATTGTGCTTGATGGAGGTATTGTCTAACCACTCCCAAAAAAAATTCTGCAGCAGAAAACCAATGCTAACTGAGTAGAAATCTTTTTTGGGCACAGTACACCTACCTCTACTTCACACCAGTGCCTGCCTCTACATCACCGACATTTTTTGGTGTAGGCAGACTTTGAGTAATACCCAAGATCTGGCCTGGAGCAATAGAGATAAAGACTTGAGGTAGCGAGCTGCTTTCAGAGAGAAATGGACATTTTGAAAGGGTAATTCTTTTGACCTGCTTTAGACATCTGCATCCGGAGGAGATAAATCATTCTGAACATGCCTCTTTCCTTATGTAATGCAACTTGGTTTCCCAATGTTGGTGCCTTTCAGCTGATGAGGGAATTAAGATGGTGCCTCCCGACAGAGTCCTTGTAGTACAAATGTAAATGAGGTCCCTTTTTGGAGCAGGAAAAGAGGATTCTAAACAGGAAATTATTTTAAATTTCTGCATGAAGGAATGCTATAATCTCCTAAATCTGGGTGTCTAGCTAGGAGAGCAAGTGGGAGTGGGATAGACAGAGTCTGGCAGAGGTGGGACTTAGGCAGAGCCCAGATTTCTGCCAGCAAATCTAAGGACTTAATATCAGTGCCTGCTTTTTGTAGTTTCTTTTCAAGCTCACATGGGATCAACTTTCCTGTTTGAGGTGCATTTCCTATAGGAAACATGAAGTTCTAATTGAGATGTCTCAAGTTTTTAAAGACGGGCTCTTACAAATGCAGGCATGTGCTACTGGCTGCTATGTGCAAGCACCTCTCTAGTTTTGAGTGGAAACTAACCCTGGATTTGAGAAAACTTTCTCTGTGGAAGTTGTCAAGCAAATTTTTCCTGGAAATTATTTTCTGTTTTGGCATCTCATATTTTTTGCATCAAAATATTCTAGGTGATCTTGTAAACTCCATTTCTCTATACTTTTACCATCAAATTTTTACATTCTCTGTACTTGTGAGTGTAGAAGGGAGCGTGGAGAAGATTAGTGTTGTAGGACTGCTTCTTTAGTTGAGGTGGCCTGTTTGCATCAGTAATACAGGTAAACACATTACTTTGACTACACTTCTGTTTAAAAAAAAAAAAAAAAAAAAAGTAGCATGGTCAATATCTTATGTATCCAGTCCATAAAAAAAAAATAATGCCAGAGCCATGACAGCAAGTACAAAGTGAGAGCTGAGCATTGTCTAGACATTATGGTAACAGAGTGATGCCAAAGCACCTGGCCTTAAGCATGCTGGTGCCCCCAGCTCACACCGCGATGCTGGGGGAGGCTCGGGTCTGGACTGACTGAAATCAGTCAGCAATCCAGGAAACTATCCCAGGAAAAATGTAAGTGCTTTCTTGGTTCAGAGCCTGACATTGTAAGACCGCCAAAGGATTGAATATGTCTCTGTGGTGCTATAAAATGCTGAGAACACTGTTGGGGTATTATCGGATAATAGTAGTATTTTATTAGGTGGTAATAGTATGTGCTTGAAATCTTTGAAAAGCAGGCCGCAAATGTTCATTTTGGGTGTGAATAGCTAACCTTAGTAATCCAATTTGAATGTATGGCTCCGATTTTCTTTTTTTTTTTTTTTTGTAGCAATACTGAAGGGTATCTATCCCAGTGACACAGGTTCAACTGGCATTTTAGAGAAAGAATTGGGATGCTTGGGTGAAAAGCTCTGTGTAACTGCAAAGCATTATTGGAGTGATGCAGCTCTCCCTTTGCCTGAACCTAGGTACCATTTTGTGTAGTTTGATGAGCAACCCAGACGTGCTGATCTGCAATGAGAATGGCTGGAATCCAACACCATCATCTGGCATAGATGGAATATGTAAAGGTGTGAGCTATGACACAAAAGAGAAGATGTTTTCCTTCACCCTGGGAGGGCAAGTGTTCAGTGGAAGTATGTCAAGGAATTATCTCAATTTACATTCCTTTTCTTTAATTCTTCTATAGACTCTGCCTTTTTCACCAGCATGCTTTTGTACTTCAGTGCTTTTTTCTCAAGTAAATCCATGTCTTTACAATCGCAAAAGAATAAGAACTCCCCAACTGGATGCATTGTTAGATAGATGAACCTCTCACTCTTTACTGTGTGAACATGAATGAAAGTAGAGAATGTATTGCTTTTAGTATATTACCCTGTAATATTTAATTTAGGCAGATTCAAGACAATACTCTGAAAGAAAGGTAAACTCTGGAGCAAAGACAAAAAGAAATGTCCAGAGCTGCACAGAAAAAAAACATGATGGAAAACAGAAAAAAGCCTTGAAACCCTGGACCCAGACTAGCCCTGGGACACCTGGGTCCTTCTTCCTCAGGGTCTTGTATTGTAAAAAAGGTGATGCACAGTCTAGTGATGTGTTTTGAATGAAATTGCTGAGCATTTCAGTAGTAGCTGTTAAATTTCAGCAGCTATTCTAACAACTTTTTTTCTTTCTTAGCTTCTAAGGTGGCAGACGAGGCAGAAAGAAATTTTACTTCCTTTCAGCAAGTTTATCTGTGGAGAGGTGAGTTATCTCACAAAAGTTGTTATAAAAGCTTATGATGAACCGTAGGCAGTGGCAGATATGTGTTATGTAAATACCACTTGTTTATAGTGGAAGTGTCATTCTCACTTTATTTTATACCGTCCAAATTGAGACACTACTCGGAAGTCTTTTCTGGCAGGGGCAGGTGTTACCTGGAGTAATTCTGCTACTGTCAGTTTCACGAAATTTGAGTAAATTCTTGTGTCTAAGAATATGCTTTATAACTTTTAATACCCATGAAAAAACCTATCACAGTCACATTTGCTTTTGTCCCATCAATGTCCAGGAGCCTTAATAATGTGTTACTTTATGCATAACTAGACAGTTACTTTTATTAGCACGATAACCATGTGTTGTTTTTGCAAGTTTACTTTCTGAGCGTCGCAACAGAGCTAGCAGGACCTGTGCAAGTGATTTGTGATACTGCTTTATAAAAGCACACAGCTTTATAAAAGCACACAGCATCCAGAGCGCTGATGCTGAATGCACAGTGATTGTGCATATGGCAGTTACTTTCATCCTCCAAACAGTGCATTTTGGTTTAGGTTTTTCCTAGATGTATACATACATGGTTTTAGTCAGTTTTGATTCATCAGTTGGTGGAACTACCTAAGGAATTTTCCTAAATTGTGCACTTCAAGGATGATCTTGTCTTGTGGAATAAAGATAAAGGGAATTACTATGCTCTTTAATTTCTGTTGCATTCCAGGCTCCGATATGGTCACCCGGACCAAAACCTCTGCATGCAACGCTACTGCTTTGAAGACAGAGAGTGATCTAACATTATCAGGTATTTTAGTAATGGCAGACAGAGAGGGCAGCAGAAGATAGAAAATTTAACCATAAAATATCATATATTGCCATATAGGTATCACAATGATATAGGCATTGTGAAGTCCAGAGGATTTCTCTTAGGTGGGAAGTCCAATACGAGTTTTGAGAAATATATTCAAAATGTGTGTCTCCTACCTTTATGGTTTTTACCTTCCCAAGCCAGGTTGGAGACAAAAGTGTTAAAATGTTCAGTGCAAGCTTGTTCTCTCAGACTTACTGAACTTTACAGGAAATATTATTTGGCTGGGAAAAAATTTTGCATAAACCCAGGAGTCAAATCCTTAGCCTGGGTACCTGGGCATATTTACCGCTACTGACAATATGACTGTAAATATGATGCTTAGAGGAACTCAGGATGAAACTGTGTTTCTTCCATGCATGATGAAAGTGAGAGACCTGTGAAGTTCTCTAGCTCCTCTGTTATTCCAGGGTCTGCTTTTTATTATACTAAGTCATGTATACACAAAAAATAATTTGTATTAAGTTACTAGAATTCCTCTGGGCCTTCAGCACCATAATCCTAAGAGAAAGAGAGCAGTGGAGCCTGTTAAGAGCACTTTGGCTCATCTCTAACAAACTGTAATCTTTGCTGAGGAGCCTTGATGAATTCCTGAGCATGGGATTTAATACATGTAAAACCCTTACATGAAGTGAATTTTTGATTTTCCTTATGTAGGTTGAGAGGAAAGTAAACTAAAATGCCCACTTACCTAGTGGCACTCCTGTATAATTAGTGGTATTTTAAAGTCTAGACTTAAAAATGAGAAAAAACTGCACTTAATATGTTGGGTGAAATTCTCTTGCATTTACCTGCCAAGGCATGAGTGCAGCCCTCGGGGTTCTCTGTTTACCTTGCTGCAGCTGATGATATCATTAAAACCTGAAGTTATGCAAGGAATGCAGCTTCTTCCTCCATCCCTTAGCCTTAATCGTGATACAAACTGTTTTATGAGAAACTGGAGGTTGAAGTTAAGTCTTGAGAGGTAGCAAGACTTAGAAGTCACCTTTTAAAAAAAGTTATGGATATATCTGGGAAAAGTCTACACAGCTTTTATTACTTCATGATCATTCTTAAAGCATATGGTAGCATATCTATTTCTATTTTCTGATAGAAAATTCAAAGCTATTGTGCTTTCCCAGTTTCACACAGAATGGTAGGGGTTGGAAGGAACCTTTGGAGATCATCTAGTCCAAGCCCCCTGTCAGAGCAGGTTCACCTAGAGCAGGTTGGACAGGAATTCAGGCCAGTTTTGAATATCTCCAGAGAAGGAGACTCCACAACCTCTCTGGGCAGGCTCTGCCAGTGCTCTGTCACCTTCAAAGTAAAGAAGTTTTTCCTCATGTTGAGGTGGAATTTCCTGTGTTCCAGTTTGTGCCTGTTGCCCCTTGTCCCATTGCTGGGCACCACTGAAGAGTCTGCCCCATCCTCTTGGCACCCACCCTTTAGATATTGATAAACATTGATGAGATCCCCTCTCAGTCTTCTCCAGGCTAAACAGCCCGAGGTGTCTCAGTTTTCCCTTGTAAGAGAGGTACTCCATTCCCTTGATCATCTTTGTAGCCCTCCACTGAACTGTGTCCAGTTCTCTGTCTTTCTTGAACTGGGGAGCCCAGAACTGGACACAGTACTCCATATGTGGCCTCACCAGGGCAGAGTAGAGGGGGAGGATGACCTCCCTCAAGCTGCTGGCCATGCTCTTTTTAATGCACCCCAGGATACCATTCGCCTTCTTGGCCACATGGGCACATTGCTGGCTTGTGGGCAACTTGTTGTCTACCAGGAGTCCCAGGTCCCTTTACACAGAGCTGCTCTCCAGGAGGTCAGCCCCCAACCTGTACTGGTGCATGGGGTTACTCCTCCCCAGGTGCAGCAACCTACACGTGTCCTTGTTGAACTTCATTAGGTTCCTCTCTGCCCAACTCTCCAGCCTGTCCAGGTCACGCTGTATAGCAGCACAACCTTCTGGTATGTCAGCCACTTCTCCCAGTTTTGTGTCATCAGCAAACTTGCTGACAGTACACTCTGTCTCCTCACCCAGGTCGTTGATAAATATGTTGAACAAGATGGGCCCAGTACTGGCCCCTGGGGGACACTGCTAGCTACAGGTCTCCAACCAGACTCTGCGCTGCTGATCACAACCCTCTGAGCTCTGCCATTCAGCCAGTTCTCAATTCATATCACTGTACACTCATCTAACCCACACTTCCTGAGCTTACCTATAAGGATTTTAAGGCAGACAGTGTCAAAAACCTTGCTGAAGTTGAGATAGACAACATCCACTGTTCTCCCTTCATCCACTCAGCCAGTCATTCCATCATAGAAGGCTATCAGATTGGTCAAGAATGATTTCCCCTTGATGAATCTACGCTGACCACTCATGATGGCTTTCTTTTCCTCTACATGCTTAGAGAGGACATCCAGGATGAGCTGTTCCATCACCTTTCCAGGGATGGATGTGAGGCTGAATGGCCTGTAGTTTCCCAAATGCTCCTTCTTGCCCTTTTTTGGAGACTGGAATCATACTGGCTTTCCTCCAGTCCTCGGGCACCTCTCCTGTTTTCCATGACCTTTCAACGATGATGGAGAGCAGCTTCTCAATAACATCTACCAGCTCCCTCAGCACTCGTGGGTGCATCCTGTCAGGGCCCATAGATTTGTGGGTGTTGAGTTTGCCTAAATGATCTCTGATCTGATCCTCCTCGATCAAGGGAGAGTCTTCCTTTCTCTAGACTCTTTCTCTTGCCTCCAGGGTCTGGGATTCCTTGGGGCTGGCCTTAGCAGTAAAGACTGAAGCAAAGAAGGCATTCAGTAACTCTGCCTTCCCTGCATCGTCTGTCACCAGGGCACCTGCTTCATTCAGCAGCAGGGCCACATTTTCCGTAGTCTTCCTTTTACTACTGATGTACTTGAAAAAGCCCTTCTTATTGTCCTTGACATCCCTTGCCAGTTTTAATTCCAGTTGCTCCTTAGCCTTCCTTGTTGCATCCCTGCATACTCTGACAGCATTTCTATATTTGTCCCAAATGGCCAGTCCCCTTTTCCATATTCTGTAAAATTCCTTCTTCCATTTGAGTTTTTCCAGAAGCTCCTTGCTCATCCATGCAGGCCTTCTGCCTCCTTTGCTTGATTTCTTACTCATAAGGATGCACTGATGTTGAGCTTGGAGGAAGGGGTGCTTGAGAACTAACCAGCTCTCTTGCACCCCTCTACCTTCTAGAGCCTTAGCCCATGGGATACCTCCAAGTAAGGTGTTTGAAGAAGCCAAAGACAGCTTTCCTGAAACTGGTAAAATGGAGGATAATATAACTTGGGCCCCAATTTTTTTCACTTGCAACCCCAGGGCTTTATAGTCTTCCTTGATTCTGCCCAGGTTCCAGCTTGCGGTGTCATTCATGCTCACATGAAAAAGTAACAGTGGGTAGTAGTCTGTGTTCTTGACAAGTTGTGGCAACATCTCGAACCTTAGCTCCTGGAAGGCAGCACACCTCATGTGACTCCCTGTTGGGGTGGAAGATGGGCACCTCAGTGCCTGTTAACGGAGAGTATGTCAGTATTTCAGCATTTCAGCTGCAATCATCAGCGTATAGTCTTCCTTGATTCTGCCCAGGTTCCAGCTTGCGGTGTCATTCATGCTCACATGAAAAAGTAACAGTGGGTAGTAGTCTGTGTTCTTGACAAGTTGTGGCAACATCTCGAACCTTAGCTCCTGGAAGGCAGCACACCTCATGTGACTCCCTGTTGGGGTGGAAGATGGGCACCTCAGTGCCTGTTAACGGAGAGTATGTCAGTATTTCAGCATTTCAGCTGCAATCATCAGCGTGGCTTTACTTTCCTATTTTCATTTTTGTCTGTTTCGGTAGGTGTAAGATTAAATAACAGGAATGTCTCCCAATGTTGGAGTAATGGTGATGATACCTGCTGATAGCATTTGATGAATAAAGAGGAGTTTATGAAGAAATTTGTAAGAGATCAATGAAGAGTGTCCACTTCTTTCAATATTTTCCTTGGGCCCTTATTTAAAGGGATGGATTTGAAAACAGCCTGAAATAGTTAATATTGTTTCAGAGGAAGCTCAGGAGATACAGTGTTATGTACACATCTAAAGTCACAAGCAGGAGACAGAAAGGAGTTATTTAATGTGGTCTGAGGGAGCATAAACTAGAAGAAATTAGTAAATGACTGAAATAGATATTAAGCTTGTTAAGAAAACATTTAACACTGAGAGGTGTAAAAGCTTCTCAAGGGAGTGTGAGGAAACTCGTATTTTGGATTAATAAAACTAGATTGAATAAGGTATTGTAAACATCCTCTGAGGCATCATACTTCACTGCTAAGCTGATGTGTTGTGCGGCAGAGTAGAGAGAACCTTCTTATTTCCAGGAACTGTGATTTCCATCTAGTTTTTGGGTGGTGGAAATAGTCTGACAATGCTATGTTGTGCAATGGAGCTCGGTGAGGAGGCATTGCCTACACAAGTATCAAGAACTGTGTGGACAATTCTGTTATTAAGAGCAGCCTTTGGTGTATGCTAGCTCTACAAAACGGTTGCAGCTGTTTTACTGTGAAAGGCAGAATTTTATATATAAATAAATTTAATTTATTCCAGATAGTAGTTAAGTTTTTTTGTGGGTTTTAGCAGTTTGTTTGTTTGAATCTCAGATTCTACAAAGGATCTTTTCTACCTAATGGACAACAGCCGGATACAAAGTGACCAGAACTATTCTCTCCCTTACCAGCAGTATTGGGTCTTCAGGCAGAAGTACTCAGCAGAGGAAGCTGTGCTTTGGTGTCTCACACGTAAGACATCTTGGATACTGTTATTCTACAGGGAATAATAATTAATTAAAATCTTTTAATAGGTATTATAATCATGATCAGTAGAAACTCTGGAATTAGGTGTTTTGGGGAAAACCCACAAAGTTTTCATGGAAGTTGCCAATGAGGCCAACTGTTTCTTCCTTACAATCTTTGTCTACTCTGGCAGAAAGGGTACTCATCGTTTGTCACCAGCGTATCGCTGTTATGGGCAAAAAAAGCAGAAGATACAGCTTAGGCAATACTCTGCTTGCTTAAAATGTTCCCCTCGGAATAGATAGATGACATAGTGGTGAAAGAAGAAAGTAAAATTCAGATATTTGGCATTAATTATAAAGTATATTTAGATGTGATAAATGGAGAGGATTTTCTAGCTCTGATTATCAGGAAGGCAGAACTGAGAGTACTAAGCGTAAACATCACTGCAAGAGGTCAGTAGAGCTATGCCTGTTTAAAATGAAGTGTTGAAGTATATATTTTTGGAAGCCATTGCCAGTGAAATTAAGAAATGGGTTTGACAGCTTTGGTTCTTTTCTGAAGGTGCATTATTACCCTGGGGCAAATTTCAGTGCAAATTGCTACAAGTGAATGGCTTGAACAGTTGAGTCTGGAAAAGTTGTTTATATTTTTATGTAACATATGAAAATTTCAGAATTTTTTTTTTTTGCAAAAAACTTCCTAAGACATTGTAGGCTTTATTGTCCTTTTTATTCATTAAAGTAAGAAACCTGTGATTAATGCAGAGTTCTTTTATAATTGTACCATTTGTGTGTCAAATTTACTAAAGAGAGAGAGAGAGAGAGATATCTTCATGAATCACAGTGTTAGTGACACCACTACACTAGGCTAATGCTTGTCACAGCTGGGGAGTGTGTTTTTCCAATTAGCTGTGGTGCAGCTTCTTTTCTGTGCTCTCCAGGTAAGCCTGCTCTTCAGTGTCCCAAAAACAGAATCTATCCCAGTTCCTCTTGCAACATATTAGAATAATATTGACATTCTCACTTTTAGTTGTTTGCTAATGGACAGCTATAAGTGTGCTGAAGACACGAAAAGGAATAGAGAGGGGAAGAAACCTTTGTGTGTGTAACTCTTAGTAACTTTGCTTCCTAGGTTGTGTACAAGAAGATGAGTTTTGTCGAATGGCAGATCTTCTGAACGCCACAGATATGTACTTTGTGTGCACTCTCTATCCAGAGGCACAGATTTGCGATGGCAGCATCAGTCAAATACCAGAAAACTGTCGAACCGTGCTACCCCAGCAACCACAGACATTGTATCATAAAATAGGCAAGTTTGGGGATTTTGATGTATAATGTGTGCTCTAACACTGATAATGCAAGCTAATGCTTTGGCTCTTGATTCTGAGATAAAAAGTGTGAATGTATGAATGAGTCCTGGGTTGTGATGGGGCAAGGGAAAGTCAGGCTGTTCTGGGTATGGTCTTTCATTTTCAGTTCAGAATGGAAAGATGTTAACCATGAGTTCCACTCTCCACCTCAGTTATTCCCAATTCAGCGAGGCCAAAGGTAGCTCAAATAATTTGTATATCAGGTTTTAGATCCTTTTATAATGTGGGTGAAATGGGAAAGTCATTGGGATGTCACCGATCCCATTTTCAACCATTAAATTCTCCATGGTAGTTAAGCAATGAAAAAATTAAAAGTCATTGAGTGTAACACTTTTTTTGGTTGGTTGGGTTTTTTTTGTTTGTTCGTTTTTTAGGAAATCCAGACATATAGACATGTGCATTTTAACCTTTGTCCTTTGAATACTTGGGAAGTTGAATGATTTTCTCATAGAGCCCATGGGTTGAAGCTGGGCAGACAAACCTGTTATCACTGTACAGGAGCCTCTACTTTTGCTATGAAAAATGTAGAGGTCTACTGAACAAAACTACTAAATTGTGTCTTTTAGGGGAGCTCAAAGTGCAGCACAAGTTGACTAATGCATGAGTACACTGGAGTCTTCCAATATGGAGTAAAAACCATAAACTTTACCCTTACCATGTGATTACTTGATCAGTATATGTAAATTACAAGTTTAAGCTGATTTTTCCAATTTTGTTTCCCTTTTTCCTTTCAGTCACTCTAAAAAGTTCTGTGAAGAGCTTCTACACACGTGTGCCATTCCAGAAAATAACTGGGATCTCAGTGAGGAATAAGACTGACATGAGCAGAAAAACTGTTTCAGATGGGTAGGACATGACTGTTCCTTTGTTTTTATTGGAATTTTAATCATGACTGGAATACCAAGGCCCTATTACGCATATGAAGGAGATCAGATGTATTGATCCAAGAAAAACATTACGTAAGAATATTTAACAAAGAAAAAAAGCATATGAATTCAAGGAAATTTATAATTGAGCTATGATAATAATCTAGATAATTATTAATTATATATGTGTGAATTATTACTCATACAGCTATTAAATTGCTCTTTGCCCAGTTAAATGTCTTGGCAATAACACACCAAATTAATGTAAGCTGATATTTTTAGGGTAGATATCAAAATATTCATCTAAATTATTAGATGTAGTCTGATAAATGTATACTGATAGAATGTAATTTCATCTACAAGTAGAAAATGTATGGAAGTGTCTATGCAGCATGAAGAGGCAATCTTATCATGAAAGGCATCTCTGCAGGTTCTCTATGTCTCTCCCCTGTGCTGCATCCTCTCTTCCTTTCTCCACGGCAGAGACAGGTTGCTACTGATAATGAAAGTAATGATGTTTTTCCTTGCCCAGCTTTTTTGAGTGTGAGCGTTGGTGTGATGCTGACCCCTGTTGCACGGGATTTGGCTTTTTTAATGACTCCCAGCTATCAGGTATTTTTTCACGATTTTTATGTTAAAAATAATTTCAGTCTTCCTACATTATTACAAATTTTACCATTCTTTTGCAGCAAAGGGCAGTTTAAAAGCCCTTGCAGATCTTATGCAACTCTCTTTAGCACCTTTTTTCAGTAATCATAACCATTTCTAGGAGTTCAGTTCAATGACAACTCAGAAATTAAGAGAGAATTCATGAGAATGAGTCCTTGAGAGGCTGCAGTTCCAACAGCACGAAATTCAAACTGATAAAACTTCAGGGAACTGTTATATCTCATTTATCAACCTCTCTTCCAAAATGCTTGTTGACTTCTTTTTGTGATTTTTTGTTTCTGTTTGTTTGTTTCATTTTTAAAGCCTAAGGGACTTAGAAGCCTGAATATTACTGAAATTAAATGCATGTTAAGTACATAACGTCCATGGATACTTTGAGGCAGCTTAGCCTTTTGGATTTCTTGGATGTCTGAACTTCTTTGCTCCCAAATTTTAGTCTTCTGCTTGGGGAAGATTGGTTGGGGATAGAGTTTGCCTATCTTCTCCTCATTAATATTTTAGCTACTTAAGACATCTCAAGTAGCATTTCTGTTAGTCTGAGGAAATTAGATCTTTAAGAATATGTGTGACTTGAAAGCCATTAGAAAGTCAAACATATTTTACTCACCTGAGATGGCTAAGTTAAGGGGGTGTTGTCATCCGATGCTTCCTCTTATAGTCAGCAGAGACATGTATAGGGTCATTAAGAGCTTTGGTTGACTGAATCCTGTTCTGGAGATACTTTTCCTTCTCTCCACTGACTGTAAAGGAAGTGCACTGTTTGAAAGAAAATCCTTAGCAGGTGTTTAAAATTGAATGCCATCCAGGTCAAAGTCAATGAAATAGTTTTTAATATTTTAGTCCAAATTCAGATTTAGGCCACTAAAATGGCCAGCCTTGTTTTCAGAAGTGTAATGCACTGATCAACTCCCCCTGAGGTCATTAGGATGTGCTGGTTTTACAGTTCATTTGAGAACTCAGAACACTTCATAAATACATGTTTGTAATTCCCTTTTTTATTGAGTGGACAAAATTTTCACTCAATCAAACCTGAGTAGCTTGGAAAATTAATCCAATGTAGTTTAGATTGGAATTACTGTGCAAATCAAAAATAATTGATTGTTTTCATACCTCCATGTGATCTTGTGAAATCTGGAGTCTTAACTGAATATGACTTTAGGTTTCTTTAAACAGGTCTAAAATTAAGGATTTTAAAGGACCAAACATGCAAAACTGACACCTTTTTATCTATCTGATTAATATTATCTATGGCGTTTCAGACATCCAGTCCTGGCACTCATATAGTCAAGGGAACTTTCGGTATTGATTTTAACATGAGCTAGAATAAATCTTCAATTAAACTGCTAACTGTGTTTAAAATGCTTTTTTCAAGTACAGAAAAAATTTACACTAGGTTTTTGAAAGGCAGAATTTTTATCTTGATGCATGTAGGGGCTGTGTTCCAGCATACATGCAGATTTTTAATTTCCAGGTTTGCAGTAACCACAAAGGGCTGCTCGCTTAAAAAATAGATCCTCAACTTTGCTCAGTGGAAATACTAGTGACCTTAATGGGTTATAATGTTGGTTATCTACCTTTCCTCCTACTGAATTCATTGTGATTTCAACACTATTTTCAACATCAGTAAAACTTGGCCCATTTTAGGTATTTTCCTCCTTTGGTTTCTAAGTCAGTGGAGTTTCTTTTAACGCTCAATGGAACCGTGATGTGTTCCCTTTCCTTAAAATACTGTCTAGAAGAGGAAGTTTTTCCTCATAATTTCTATAACCATGCATTTCCCTGGCAGGTGGAGAGATCCTGTGCCTGACCCTGAACAGTCTAGGCATCCAGATGTGTGCTGAGGAAACAAGAAGTGCTTGGCAAGTTTCAAATTGTAGTTTGCCAGATGTTGAAGTCAGAATACACCCATTTGGCTGGTATCAAAAGCCTGGTAAGTGATGCAGGGCATATGGCCTTTCCAACTGGTTTCTGCACATTGAAGCTTATTATTTAGCTTCAATGCGTAGAAGCTTCAGCTTTCAGATGGAGGATCCATTTGCAGGGAGTGCAAATAGGCAGGGCAGTCAAGTTTGTGCAAGGGAAAGAAAGGTGCATTTTAATCTCCATTTTTGTAGAAAAGGAGTAGAAAAATCTCAGAGGTGTAATTGTATTTCTTAGATTGTGTGGGAGACTCATGGCCAATATTGGAATCTAAATTTTGTCCCACTGCACAGCCCTGGTTAGGACATCATTCTTTGCACCTTGCTGCTGGGCTTACGGTTCAACAGTGTGAGTGGATGGGTTGCCTCAAAGGATTGTTTTGTTACGGAATTTAAATTTCACTTTTAAAGGATTGTTTTGTTACGGAATTTAAATTTCACTTTTGGCTGTTTTGGTAAAGAAAGGGCCAAGACCAAATTCCAAGGTAGCACTGTGTTCTTCAAGCAGTAAGAAGCTGTCATGTGTTTAAACAGAAGAGAAGTTATGGTAGGCTAGGTTATTTCCTCAAGAGGAATCAAAAGCAGATCTAGTCAAAGTGAATTTTCTTTTCCATTGTGAGACAAAAGACTCCATTACTTTGAAAAATTTCAATGGATTTATCATTTGTTACACTCCTTGTGGTTGGGTCTAGTTCTTCTTTCTTAAACATTGATTTAACATCTCTGAAACAAGAAGGAAAATGAACACATGTCTGACTGTATCCCCCTTTATGGGAGGATCCACTGCTATTGGGTCTATATGAGCAGGACCCTCTTGAATGCCACTGAGAGCAGCGAGACCCCACGTGGGCAGGTCTGGTGATGTTGACAAAATCAGGGGGAAAAAATTGAATGAAGAGTACTTTTCCCTTCTTTTAAACTTATCAGAAGGACTGATATCTAAGTGGAGACGGGAGGCATGAAGTGCAGATATATACTGTCCAGTGCATGTGATATAAAGATAATCCAGGTAAAGTTGTGTAGAGCTAGATCAGACATCCTTGCAACACACTGCAATTTACAGTGTTGGTAAACTTAAAGAAAACCTACATTCACACTATAAATGTCTGAAATATGAACTCAATCCTGAGCTTTTCAAATCCTGCACTGGCACTCTGCCCACTAGACCATCAGTTTCCTCCCCCAGTGGTGCAACCTTTGTTGAAGAGGAGACACAGCATGGAGTTGCGTGGGCACCACAGAAGCTTAGGGGAGGGATGGGCTGAGGGTCTAGCACTGAGAGGAAGGGAACAACAGGCCTGATAAAGTAGTCAATGAACAGCAGGAGCCTGGGGGCAGGGGGAGCTGAGGCAACGAGGGGTGAGAATGAAGAATGGTAGAAAGGCAAAGTGAAGAGGAGATTGCAGATGAGTAGATACACTTCCACTTCTTGGAATTGTTTTTCCTCTCATTGACAAAGAACTACCTAAAAATAAAATATGTTTCTCACTTGACAGACAGAGGGATGATGAAGAGGAGCCTTGGGTGTATGCAAAGGGGATAGTGTTAGGAGGAATGGTGATATTTCCTTACCTAGTGAGGAAGCTTCAGATGTGTTTCCACCATAACACGCACAAAGCACAGATGTTTATGCAAATGGAGATATTTGTAGACAAAAATTTGTATCAGTTGTACTGGTGTGTTGGGGGACTGGGAACCAGGAAGAGGAACAAGAAAGCTCTGAGGCTAAAAGGGAAAAATGAGTGAAATTTCAAGGGGGAATTTACTATAGGCAGTGGGACATTAGCATGAAGCAGGGTCTTTGGTTTTAGTCCACAGTTCTCTGTTGTAGGAAAGTACTTGTGTCTCCACATTTCATGGTGTGTTAAATTGACATATGACCTGTTTGCCCGTGCGGCTCTGCTCATTAGCAATTTCATGGTTGCAACGCAGTCAATGAGGAACATATAGCAACATTTTAAAGAGAGTTCTGGATAGCCCCAATTCTTCACTCCTGTGAATGGTAAAAACTCCTGAGTTTTAAGAAATATGTATTGGCTACATGGGTGGACAGTACAAAGTGGAAGAAGCAAACAGAAAATCTGATCTATCCTCAGCTTCTGTAAGGATGGTGATTTATTTTGTCTTAGTAGAGTATTTATAACAGATTTGGTTAGCCAAAGTGTTCTACAAATTACGAATGCAAAGGCAAAACTTCTTGTTTGCTATTTAAAATTACAAAATGTTTAAGAGAAATGTTAGCAAATGGAAAGTTTTGTGTGTAGAAAATACAAATGACTAACTGAATTTTAATTTGAAGATATTCCTGTTGAAAACTGACTTGCTCCTAATGAGAACAATGTTCTCTTTTTGAGAAATTCCAGTTTGCTGATCAGGAAGCAGAGAAAATCTCATGTGTCTTGTTATGTAGGAAACCAAATACTGAGAGGAAAAATACATAGAAC
This sequence comes from Charadrius vociferus, assembly GCF_000708025.1. Taxonomy (NCBI): domain Eukaryota; kingdom Metazoa; phylum Chordata; class Aves; order Charadriiformes; family Charadriidae; genus Charadrius; species Charadrius vociferus. Next base: position 8,285,688 of record NW_009647595.1, read on the forward strand.
AACTGAAATGAATTGTTCATAAATAACTGCATTTTCAAAACTGTTTGTAGGAATGTTTATGAATACGGGAACTTAGGGAAGTTTGGTGTCATGCGTGAGCTCAAAAGGATTAGATAGCAAAGCAGCCTTGCATCCTTACTCATGGTGTTTGGGGTAAGAAGATGCAACATTCAGATCCTAGAAGTAATACTGGAAATATTAAGGTTTTGCTATTAAACCTTCAAAAAGAATTGTTTTCAAATATTTTGTGTTTTCTGCTTTTAGCTGACTTGAAGAACACTGTGCCTAACTTCTGTCCACCTGTTCGTTTACCTCTCAGGCCAGAAAATGGTAAGTGTATTTACATATTAAGCTAAAACAAGGACTCATCCTTTATTTTGTATATATTTTTGTATGTATTACTCAAAGATCATGGTATGATGAAATGGTTGTGTTCCCCATGAGTTTATTTATTCAGATGCAGCATGTATTCCTTTTGTTAAATGCGTATCATTTAAATGGAAAATCATTGTCATCCACAATGCTGACCTAATATCTCTCAAACTCACTGCCACAAGAGGTCACTGAGGCAAAATATTTGGCAGGATTTATGAAGAAATTTATCATTTGTAAGTGTGGATATCACATCACTTTCAATAGATGTAACTTCATATATTAGTGCAGTGGCCAACGAAGAAAAGCTCTGGCAAGGGCAACCTCCTGAAAAGATGTTTATTGCGTTATTGTCCACTGTTGTGGGGTTTCTAGTGCCTTTCTTGTAGGATCTGGTGCTTGCCAGGATGACAAGGGATGACAGATTAGATAAATCACCAGCAGTTTCTGTCACTAATGCTGACTGCAAGGAGCAACGAGTTTCCAAATAGATACAAACAATTGCAATAGAGACGCAAAGTCAAATTTAGCAAATCTAGTTCTTCCCAAAATCCAAGATGATAAAAGGAACAATTCCTCCAGAAATTAATACAGGTTTATAGTGCTTTATAATTGGTAATACAGAAGAAGGATAAACTGTACTGCCTTTAATCCTTGTTTGTGGTTTCCTGCAAGGGTGGGAATATTATCTCAAAGATTATTTAGAACCAGGTCACAAAAAAATGTAGTATTTGAGGTGTGTGTTGGGTCCCACTTTTGAAGAGATGCTGTAACTTGCTATGACACCATCTTTTTTTGTGTCGGGAAGAAAAATTTATTTCAGGCTTGCACTAAATTAATCTTACGGTGCTCACATGGGCTATTTTAAAAGTGGGTGGATCCTCTTAATAAATGAAACTCAACTGCTGTCTTTCAGGGCTTTGTGTTTATTGCCCCCTAAAACTATATGCAAATTGTCAACAGCTACAGGCTTCCCCGATGTGTCCTTTCCAGAAATACACAGCATATCTGCTAAATGCTGCGCGTAACGGAAAGTAAGCAGGTTGACTAGTCAGATAACTCAATTTAACCCTTAGGTTAGACTGATATTGAGAAGTCTCATCCATCTCTGCCCTTGATTATTTGCTTGATCTGAGAAAATTTGTTAATCTGTTTGTGTCTGTCTTTTCTTAAACCATATGCAACTGGGCTTGCAGGAGGTGGTTGAATATTCAAGATTGAGTTCAGAACTGTTACTATTTCATCATCATATCTATGACTACCGGTCATGATCATGTTCAGAAAATTTATATTATTAGTAGAATTTGTGCTTTTTAAATGATTGTTTTAATGTACTAGAAGAAAAACACCTATATAGGAAAGGAGAAATATTTTTTGTCTGAAATGCTGGAAGGAGTTAGTGGGCTAATATGCGCATTTGGCAGTTCAACTCCTTTGCAAAGTGGTTTTCCCATGACATGTAGAAAACTGCTTTACTAAAGCTTTCTTCCTCCCATTGTGAAGCTTTGTAGTAATTTTGTCATTTTCCTTTTATGTGTTTCTTGCTTTCTTAAATCTAGGAAAATAGTGACCTATGCAGCACTTAAGAAAATTAGGCCTTTCTATCTGTCATTTGCTTTCTACTCTAAAGACTGCTCAGAACTTAGCCACAGCAAGTGAGGTACTCATCTTACCCTTAGTAACCATCTTGATCTATCACACCCATTTCCAGGTCATCTTTCCCAATGCAGAACAACTATGTATGTCTCTGGTTTGCAAAGGTCTGATTAACCACCCAAGTGAGCAGAGCTTCCCATGAAGAGGAAGGATTCTGGATTGGAGTTGTTGTCCTGAGGACAGCAGTCAGGAGAAGTCAATGAATTACAAAGAGGACAACTAGCCTGAATGTGAAATTAACACTATTATCCTGTACTCTTTGGGTTTCTGACACCAATGTGTACAGCAACGCATTCAAAATGCAACTGGGCACCATCTGTCCTTCTTATGTTCTGCCTCATTTTGATAGTAAAATACCAGCCTGGTTATTTAGGTCGGATTGCTATCTCTGTCACATTGTCAGAGGTTTTGGAAAATTTTCAAAAACATTGTTTCCAAACTCTTTATGATTATATATGTTATATTAATATATGCTGTAGAACATTAATGGTTTTAGGATTGGGCATCATAGAAAAGCTAGCAGTGACTGAATTTGCAACATTATGGTATTGATTGTACGTGGGGAAAAAAAAATAATAGTGACTCCTGTGTGGTAACCAGATGGTGAGTGTAAAAAAATGCCACTATTTAAATGGCACTGTTGTGTGTGTGCGTATATATGCGTGTGTGTGCGCATGTAAGTGTATATATATGTAAAGTATATGTCTTTCCATCAAAAGATCAGAAAGATACTTAAATTTAAATACTTTGCCAGAAAGCTATGTGAAATAGTGAAGTCAGTGTTATATCTGATCTAGGGTCTGAATTTACTGAAGCACAATTATCATAGAATCACAGAATAGTTTAGATTAGAAGGGACCTTAAAGATCATCTAGTTCCAACTCCCCTGCTGCGGGCAAGGACACCTTCCACTAGACCAGGTTGCTCAAAGCCCCTTCCAGCCTAGCCTTGAACACTTCCAGAGATGGGATCTCCACAGCTTCTCTGGGCAACCTGTTCCAGTGCCTCATGTCCCTCAAAGTGAAAAATTTCTTCCTGATATCTAATCTAAATTTACCCCTTCCAGTTTGAAGCGATTCCCCCTCGTCCTATCACTACATGCCCTTGTAAAAAGTCCCTCTCCACCTTTCTTGTAGGCCCCCTTCAGATACTGGAAAGTTGCTATAATGTCTACCTGGGACCTTCTCTTCTCCAGGCTGAACCACTGCAAGTCTATCAGCCTGCCTTCATAGGAGAGCTGCTCCAGCCCTCTGATCATCTTTGTGACCCTCCTCTGGGCTCACTCCAACAGGTCCATGTCCTTCTTATGTTGAGAGCTCCAGAGCTGGAAATAGTATTCCAGACGGGGTCTAAAAAGTGCGGAATAGAGGGGCAGAATCACCTCCCTCAACCTTCTGGCCAGGCCTATATTTTAATAGACAGTTAATGTATTTTACTGCCTCATTTTCTAGTTAGTCAATTAGAAATGCTGAGGACTGAGTGCCCAGCACTTTGCTTCTGCCCGTTTGCAGTCAGGGTGCTGGCTCTGTTCCAAGCCTGTGGTGCTTCCAGCCCTGACACATTGTGAAGAAACCCAGATTAATACACTTATTTTCAGTCTTGTAGGAAGAAGATGCTTTGCTTCTTTTACTCATTGTTCTTCTTAATAGATCAGGTAGAGGAAAGTAGGACCATAGAAAAAGTCTCAACAAGAAGGGTTTCTACAAGTACATGGGCAGCAAAAGGAAGGGTAGGGAAAATGGGAGTCTGCTGCTGAATGGGGCAGGAGACCTGATGGCAAAGGATATGGAACATGCCAAGGTGCCTCCTTTGCCTCAGTCTTTACTGGTAGGTCCAGCCTTCAGGCCCTTGAGACCAGGAGGAAGACTGCAGTAAGGAAGACTTATCCTCAATGGAGGACCATCAGGTTAGGGAACTAGCTGGACATGCAGATCCATGGGACCTGCTGGGAAGCACCCGTGAGTGCAGAGGGAGCTGGCTGATGTCATTCTGAGGGTACTCTCAATTCCCTTTGAAAGGCCCTGGTGATGGGGGAGGTTCCTGAAGCTGGGAGGAAAGCACATGTCACTTCTGTCTTCAAAAAGGGCAAGAAGGAGGATCCAGGGAACTATAGGCTGGTCAGCCTCACCTTTATCCCTGGGAAGGTAATAGAGCCAACTGATTCTGGAAATAATTTCCAGACATGCTAATAATAAGAAGGTAAATGGCATAGATTTCTGATGGGGAAAATCATGCCTGACCAAGCAGATAGTCTTCTACAACCAGGTGACTGTATAGGTGGATGAGGGGAGAGCAGTGGATGGTGTTTATCTTGACTTCAGAAAGGCTGTCAATGCTGTGTCACATAACATCCTCACAAAAACTGATGAAGTAAAGTCTAGATAAATCAGCAGTGAGCTGGGCTAAATGCTGGCTGAACTGCTGGGTAGAGTTGTTATCAGGGGCACAAAGTCCAGCTGGAGGGCAGTCATTGGTGTACCTTCAGAGTTGATACTGGGGCTAATACTGTTTAGCATCTTGAATGATGACCTGGACGATGGGACAGAGTCTACTTGCTGTGAGTTTGCAGGCGATAAAAGGTTGGGAGGGGTGGTTCACAGACCAGGTGGATGTGCCACCATTCAGAGGGACCTCAACAGGCTGGAGAAATGGGCAGATGTACATCTTGGATCAAGTGGTTTTCCATCAATTTGTCTTTTCGCTTTGTCTGAAAAATGCCCAGGACCTTCATCTAGCAATTGTGCAGAGAAGCTGTTTTAGCATATGGCATTCTGAGAAAACAGGTTTTCTCTCTCATATTCACACATGTTTCAGTGTTTCTAGCTGAAATTAGTTGGACTATTGGCTCCTTTGCTGTCTTCCCTTAAATGGTTGGGAGAGCAAGATTTGCAAACTGAGGTAACATCTTACGCTAGTTGGCTTATTTAGTTGTAAGAAGGTGCTTTTTGAGGAATCCTGGACATCATGCAGGAGGCGAGCTTGTTACCTACCAACTTCTCCATCTCTTCCCTTAGGGAAGGATGCCACTTTAGATTTGAGCACCTCTTAAGAGCCAGTAGAATCCTTTTGCCCTGGAGATGTTGACGTGCCATTCTTTAATTAAAACCAAAACCAAAACCAAAACACCATCACAAACAAACCTGTCAAGATTCTCTATTTTGTCCCTGAATAAGCTGGACAACACTCTTTAAAAGAAAATTTTATTGCCCCCAAACCATTTTGTTCATTCATTTTTTTCTACAATGAAGCCAGCTCTCCTAGAGCTAGATTGTCTTTCTTTAGACTGTCGATCTTAATTTGTTTCACTTTCTGTGTTCTTTAAACTCAGAATCTCACTCTTTTTTTTTTTTTTTTTTTTTTTTAAAGCTTGCATATACAGTCTTTAACTGCCCCAAGTCAGCAAGGGACAGCTAGAATTTATCTTAGTACCTGTCTGAAGGCAGAAATCCTTGAGCCAAGGAGCTGCAAGGTACTGTCCAGCCCTGTTAGTCCCACTGTACACAAAGGAGAGTCCAGTTGCAGTCACTACAGGTTTAACAGATGAAAAGTTGAGACCAAATTCTTTTGTCTTGCCCAAATAATTTACTGGCGTTTCCTTCACTGAAACTCTCCCTAAATAAATTGATCAAAAACATGTATTTGTCCTCCTTCTGTTCCCCAGTCTGGGCTTTTGAAGATGTTCATGAGCAGTAATCTTCATAAAACCTCTAGACCTTTGAATCTGCAATGGCAGAAATAATTTTCAACAGCGGCTTCTTTTCATGCCCTGTCGTAGAACAGCCTGCAGCCACTGGGGAGATGCCAAAAAAATTCCTTCCCCATGTGAGGCTAACCTCAGAAGAGACACAGCAAGAGGGAACGCTTGGGGTTTTTCCTGTTCTTTGCCTTGTACCAGATTATTCATCCAGCAGCCCATTGTAGTCCTGTGATTCCTCCCGACAGTCTGAGGCTCCTGTTGGACTTCCCCAAGTTATTGTCCCTAGCAGCAGCATTGCCAGGCATTTCTAACACTCATTAGACACCCTGTTAAACTGCAAAAAAGGGAATTTAAGTGCTCTGTAGGTCACTGCAGTGTGGCAGGAGTGAGGTGAGCTGCACACAATCTTTCACCTGAATTCTTGTTTCTTTGTTGTTGCTTCAATGTCTTCTGCCTATTTGTATTCTTGCAGTACTCTTTCTGATACACGGTTAAACTCTCCAAGTCATCTTCATCACTAATCTGTAGTACGTTTAACTGAATGCGTGGTTTTCATCTTTAACTAAATGAAGACTTTTATTTGTACTTCTATCACAAGGAGCAGAGCACGCTTCTGCTGGTCTGTCACAATTTTCACATAATTTCTGTTGTCTGAGAAATAATGCTTGAAAAATAGATAGGCTGAACAGACTGGGAAAGTCCAACTTGTTATGTTTGGAGCACTTTTTCCCCCTGAAGAAGTTAACATGCTGTGATGACACTGAGTATGGAACCATCTGTGGCTAGTTTCAGGTATGATCTGTGACCTTTAACGACGGGAGGACAACTGTTATTTTAAGAGTGCCTGTGCTGAAAATGCTAATATGTCATGCTGCAGTCTTGGTTTACTCACGCTAGAATTTAAATAACAACTCCGTTGAGTTGTGTGACTATAGAGGAATGTTATGTAAAATAGAAAACAGTCAGGTCTCGTAATTGGGTTTGAGATGGAACTTTCTGCAGCCAGCTGCAAGATATGGGAAGATAAGGAAAGTTTTTTATGAGAAATTATGTATTGGGATTTTACGGTTGAATAATGCTGTTATTCAAATGGTTTATGCACAGGAGTTTGAGCTGTGGAGGTTTTTATATCTTTACAATTAAGACTGAAAGAAGCAAACCAACCTATGAAACATGTCATTTGGCTTTTGAGAAGGAATACTTGTGCTGAAAGCAAACTGGAGAGCCTGCAAATATTCCTGTGCATGTGGGAATGTGGGAGGAGTGACTGGGAGAAGTGACGCTGATGTATAACTTCTGCTTTTATACTTTGTTATGAGATTTATGAGATGTATGAAGTAATTATCCAAACTTTAATGAGCATTTGTGTCTTCAGGTTCCTCAGTTTTAAATAAGACACGGCTATCTGTCTTAGATTTGGCAACTACTAGGAGACAATGGCCCTTAAATCGTGATCTCTGCATGGGACCGTAGATTGTATACAGATCATATGGGCTCCATTCCCACTCCATTCAAATCAAGTAATTCTTTGAGAAAACACAGAGTCATATGGATGTAATGATCTGTTAGGCCTGTCCTATTTCTGCCTCCTGTGATCCCCTAATGATTTGTAGTCGTTCCCTCGATGCAGGACTGAGCAGTGGCTATGGGATTTTCTGATGTGGGAATAAATTTCCCATCGGGCTATCTCAGCACATGGGGTATTTCTATTCTCAGCAGAGATGCTGACGGTAGTACCTGTGTTGACGTAGCTGACTTTGGTGATTAATAGCATCATTTGTCTTCCTGTTTTCCCACAATGCTGAGGATATATCAGAGAGATCTTTGCTGTGAAACAAAGACAGGCTTTTTTTATCCATCCTTGGGAACTGATCTACCATTCCTCCGTACAGCATATATGTACATATATTGGACCTCTGGTGTAGAATTACTCTATCTTTGGTCTTAAGTTGGATTTTTATTCTGTTTGTAAACATGAGGATTTTAGCCTTTTAAAAGTAGCTTATTTTAAACCTGGATAAATATCTGGTACATTTTTAGTATCCTATTACTATACCGTTTACTATAATTGGCACTATTGAAGGCGGCAGAAAGCTTGCATTTAACATGAGCATAGCAGGATTTCTCACTGCTAAAGGCCATAAATAGCACCTTTGTTATGTTGGGACGTATTTGTCTGAGGTGTGATTATAGTTATAGTGCAGCAATTTTAAGAAAATGACTGGTTTTGAATTATTCAAATCTCAGCAGATGGACAAAAATGAGAAGCAATTAT
>NW_009647595.1:8293725-8348143 GCF_000708025.1 Charadrius vociferus
GATTTGATGGTTTGGGAGATTGTAGGTATACAGATAGGTAGTTGGTCTACAGACAGGTTGTTGGTATACAGAGAGGTTAACAGTCCTCATTGGAAAAATCTCTGAACACTAAGAATATAAAGCACTGAGTTCGGTCTGTAAGCATGTTTTTGGCTTGAGCCAGGGCTATTAAATACTGGTCAGAAAACTCAGAATTAAGATCAGAATTTGTCTTTCAAACATAAATTAGGCATATTGAACCCAGAGATCTGATTTATGTACCTTCTCAACTTCAGGAGTTTTCTTCTAAATTTAGCTTGTTATTTTATTACACTTCTGTATCTCGGTTTCCTTATCTCAAATGTCAAATTCTCCAGCAAACTCAGAACTGACCCTTCTTTGCTTCCGATGAAGTCAGTGATGAAACTTTTGTTGACTTTATGAAAAGGATTTTATAATGTGAAAGTGGGAGGCTGAAACCTGTGTCCCCACGAAATCTATTCCAATGTTGTGATCCTGTGACTTGAGTGGGAACAGAGTAAGGCCGATGTGAGTCCTTCTGCAAATCCAGTCTTAAACCTTGCCTACCCAAACAAGAACATCTGGAAGAGTGAGACTCTCTATATGGAACATCTATAATTTTGCAATAAAAGTTACAGGGCTGGCTGGATTCAGAGTGCTGTAATTATCCAATCAAAGCATTTGCCAAAATGTGGTTTGGAAGGTCAGAGCTTAACCTATATATAAACCAGAAATGTCTTCCAGCCCGTCAGGTGCAGTATGCATTTTCAGTGAAGCAGTGCCAGTTTGTAGCTCTGTGCCTTGTGAGAGCAGTTTGTAGAGGAGGGAAGTTTAGATCAGCCATGGAAAGTTCTGTTTTGTCCACTTAATGAAGTGAGTGTGCATGGCTGTGGGCATGGCTGGACCTGCTGCCAGCAGAAGGGAAGAAGGAAACCACTAGTAGCCAAGATCTCATTTGCAGCTAACTGCTGGCTGGCAGTGTCCACAGTGGTGCCATCCATAGACAGCTCTGGGTTATCTTAGAATCACAGAATGGTTTAGGTTGGAAGGGACCTTGAAGATCATTGAGTTCCAACCCCCCTGCCATAGGCAGGGACACCTCCCACTAGACCAGGTTGCTCAAATCCCCATCCAGCCTGGCCTTGAATACCTCCAGGGATGGGGCATCCACAACTTCTCTGGGCAACCTGTTCCAGTGCTTCACCACACTCAAAGTGAAAAATTTCTTTCCTATATCTCATCTAAATTTACCCTCTCCCAATTTGAAGCCACTACCCCTCTTCCTACCACAGCGTCCTGACTTTACTCTTCTCCTGACCCATATCCCTCAGGACTGTGAACTTCACCAGTGCGTGACCACTGCAGCCCAGGCTGCCTCCAATCTTGATATTATTGATTAGCTCACTTTTGTTAGAGACCAACAGTGTCACATCCTCCCTGGTAGGCCTGTTTAGATATTGAGACTTCCAGTGTTTTCCCTTTCTGATCTTCTGCCCAGCTGACCCCAGATGCAGATAAATGCAGAAATACTAATGCTTATTTTAATGTCAGAGTAAAGCCCTTTAATCCTTTAACTGTTGGAGCGGCTCCAGAGGAGGGCCACAAAACTGGTCAAAGGGATGGAACACCTCTCCTGTGAGGACAGGCTGAGAGAGTTGGGGTTGTTCAGCCTGGAGAGGAGAAGGCTCTGGGGAGGCCTTATTGCTGCCTTTCAGTACTTAAAGGGGTCCTACAGGAAACATGGGGACAAAGTTTTTAGCGGGGCCTATTGCAATAGGACAAGTGGCTTAAAAGAGGGTAGATTTAGACTCAATAAAAGGAAGAAATTTTTTATAATGAGGGTAGTGAAACACTGACCCAGGTTGCGCAGAGAGGTGGTAGATGCCCCATCCCTGGAGACATTCAAGGTCGTGTTGGACGGGGCTCTGAGCAACCTGATCTAGTTGAAGATGTCCCTACTCATTGCAGGGGGGGTGGGACTAGGTGGCCTTTAAAGGTCCCTCCCAACGCAAACTATTCTATGATCTAAATCTGAGCTGAGATTATGAACTTTTCATCCAGGACTTGAGAATGAAAAAAAACCCACAACCAACCAACCACAAACTCCAAACCAACACAAAAACTAACCCCGTGGGGGTAGTGGGAGGGTGAAAGGTTCACTTCTGTGAGATTTGGGGCAAAGAATAAGCAAAATAAAATGTGTTTTAGGTATGAAGGTATGATCTGTGGATGTTTGCATCAAGAATGGCCACTCTTCTGTGCCTAGTGCAGGCTGCAAAGTGCCCATTGTGTCTTGTATGTATTAAAATGACTGTTACTAACATGACTCTATCGCACATAAAGGGATAAAATAAAAATCTTTTAGTATAGATGTAGAAAGTTTAGCTTGTGATCAAATGCGGAACACATTACCTGTACCTAATAATGACAGTGAGTATTCACAATTGAGCACCTTCAAAAGATTTTAGTAACGGTAAGCTTGTAAAGCCTAGGGAAATAGATACAGGAGGCCAAATTCAATGTCAGAGGTGTGAATACAAGGAATCTATTTTGCTTTTATGAAATTGTTTTGAATTTATTTCCTGAGAGAGTAGAGTTCAGTTTAGCAAGAATGCTTCTGAATGTCTGACCTGTGGGCAAATGGAGGCATATGAGGATTATGAGATCTGCCGAGGTCACTCAGGGAGTCAGGGAAGCTATGGGAAAAGAGTCAATCTGGTGAAATATCTTGCAAATCCACTGATGCACCCAGACCTGTTGATTTACAATGGAATCCAGACAAGGCTCTTTTTTGAAAGAATCACAGCTAGTAATTTGAAGCTTTGTGTCTGAACCTAGGGGGATTATTTGTTCCAGCAGTAGGATCTCAGTTGCTCGTACTGTGTACAATGCAAGATGGCAACATTGCCCTTATGTAGAAACATATTGATTTAAAAAAACCCTTTTGTTGTTCATGTTTTCAGAAAAAAATATTTAAGAAATAATTGGAAACACAAACCGACAAGACATAATCTGGAGAATTAAGACCTGCGGGATCTAGTAGTACAGGCAGATAATCTCTGGAGAGGATGTAATGGTTAAATCTCCATCACTTGCAGAGCTGATTTCTATTTTTAGTATTTGTCTAAATAAATGCCACAAACAGTCACCCTAGATGTAGAGGTTGAAATTTTGTAATATGGGTCACGCAACTGGTCATATTAGATGGTTTTAAAATAGAGAAACCATTGACAATATGAAATGCAGTAATTTCCACATGACTAAAATCCCTGTGTTCCTCTGAAACAATTGAATAGTCATTGCCTGAGGGGAAGAAAAAAATTAAGCGCAGTAGGTCTGCTGCACAAGTCAAGCTGTGATTGCAGGGTCATTGCTCCCTTCCTAGTTCAGACTCCCTCTGAATATAGTGCTGCTGATGACTTTGTTACTCTGCGATGTCAAGTATGTGGTCTTTAACATATAACAGTACAATACAAAACTAATTTTCATTTCTATTTAGCTGGAGCCTTTCAGCCTCTGGCTCTTGGAAAAGTTGTCCCCAAATGTAATAGGAATAGAATGATTCTGAGGTGTCTGAAAAGGACCTACGGGACCCAGTGCTGCTTTCTTGCCTAGTTCACACCTGGGCTGCTTGGGAAGGCATATGGAGTACAGTAGGTCGGTTCATGACTCCATGAATCTATTAGATGTTTTCTTCAGCAAAGGTGAGAGCAAAAGGAGCTAGCGCTAAGGTAACAGCCTTGGCAATGGTGGTTGCATATAGTTTTTTTTCAGCTTGTCCTCTGGGAGGTAACACATGCTTGAAGTGTACACTTCCTTGGGAAGGTTTTACCTTGCAAAAGCAAAGACTTTTAGCATCAACGTAGAGACCTGGGTTGTGGCAGTTGCTCTGTGTTGTCATGAATTATTCAGAATAAAATAATTTTGAAATCTAATTTAGTCATTGCTATTCCCTGCCTATTTGCTCCAGGAATGATGCAACCAGGCTAGTCTGTGGTCTGTTTTGGGTTTTGAGTTCTCATCAACTCGACAAATATGTCAACAACAGGATGTTCAATATATTCATCAATGACCTGGATGAAGGGATAGAGCGTACCATCGGCAAGTTTGCTGATGACATAAAACTGGGAGGAGTGGCTGACACGCCAGAAGGCTGTGCCGCCTTACAGCATGACATGGACAGGCTGGAGAGTTGGGCAGAGAGAAACCTTATGAAATTCCAGTTCTGGGCTCCCCAGTTCAAGAAAGACAGGGATCTGCTGGAGAGGGTCCAGCAAAGGGCTACAAAGATGATTAAGGGATTGGAACATCTCTCATATGCGGAAAGGCTGAGGCACTTGGGTCTCTTTAGTCTAGAGAAAAGAAGATTGAGGGGGGATCTTATTAATGCTTACAAATACTTAAAGGGAGGATGCCAGGGGGAAGGGTAGCAGTCTTTCTTCAGCGGTGCCCAGTGATAGGACGAGGGGCAACAGGCACAAACTGGAACGTAGGCAATTCTGCCTCAACATGAGGAAGAACTTCTTTACTTTGAGGGTAGTGGAGCACTGGCACAGGCTGCCCAGAGAGGTTGTGGAGTCTCCCACTCTGGAGACATTCAAGACCCGCCTGGACGCTGTCCTGTGCAACCTGTTGTAGGTGACCCTGCTCTGGCGGGGGGGTTGGACTAGATGATCTCCAGAGGTCCCTTCCAACCCTGACCATTCTGTGATCCCCAATTCTCAAGGAGGGCATGCCAAAGCCCTGATTGTATGCACCCCAGATCTCAGCTTCAGATTTAATGTTGAGTGGTATGTTCACAGCTGTCTTTCTGTGAGGAGGGGAAGGAAGGAAACTTTGGCCATCTCTGTGAGTCACCCATTTATCAGAAAACTAGAAGAAATCTTTCATGAAATGAATGGTCACTACTTTTGCATTTGTGCGGTAAATGAACTCAAGCAACAGGGCAAGATCTGCTCACCAGGAATAGCAAGGCAACAGCTGACTCAGCTCTGTCCTGCCCTTACAATTACATGGAGAGGGTAATGCCAACCTCCTCTTTAGGACTTGGTGGCCACAGCGGGGTCCTTTTGCTTTTAAAACATATTGAACTGTTGAAAGGAACTAAAATAATTAAAGGCCCATTCTTTCCCAAGCCTTCTTTTTTGACTTCTGTGTGCAAAATTGAGAGCCTGCAGGATATTTTTGTCTGTTTGTGTATGAGAAAAGAACGTTTGTGGCATTTTTTTAAAATCCACTCTGAGGCAGAAGAATATTTTTTGTTGAATACTAGAGTCAGTATGTATGTGTATATATATATGCTCACGTATGTATATGCATGTGTACATGTATGTACATGTATGATGATCTGAGGGCTGGAGCACCTCTTCTATGAGGAGAGGCTGAGAGAGTTGGGGCTGTTCAGCCTGGAGACGAGAAGGCTCTGGGGAGATCTTATTGCGGCTTTCCAGTACCTAAAGGGGGCCTACAGGAGAGCTGGGGAAGGACTTTTTACGAGGTCATGTAGTGGCAGGACGAGAGGGAATGGCTATAAACTGGGAGAAGGGAGATTTAGATTAGATATTAGGAAGAAGTTTTTCACTTTAAGGGTGGTGAGGCACTGGAACAGGTTGCCCAGAGAGGTTGTTGAGGCCCCATCATTGGGGGTGTTCAAGGCCAGGCTGGACGTGTCCTTGGACAACCCAGTCTAGTGGAAGGTGTCCCTGCCCATGGCAGGGAGGTTGGAACTCAATGATCTTCAAGGTCCTTTTCAACCTAAACCATTCTATGATTCTATGATTCTACATGAATATCCATGTTTGTATATATGTATATACACCTGTATCTATACATATTTGTGTATATATACATATGAAATAGAATTAAATCTTAATTGCATAGCAGTTACATAACATTAGAACAGTTCATAGAATTTCATGTAATTTTGTGTAGGTAATCAAATTAAAATGATCAAAATAATCCTTGTGACTTTTAAAAAAAAAAGTCTGTAAATTGGATGTGCTTCTGTGGGCGTTTGGTTGATTGATTTCAAGGGAAGTGAAGACAAAATATAACATTTGTGAAAACCATTGTCTCATTTTCACTTAGTCTGTAAGGTCGGGGCGTGCTCTCTGCTCTCTGTGTGTAGCAGTATGCAAGGCAACATAAACATATCCATTTCAGCTACTCCCATGAGGTTTCCTATACAGACAACATGGACATCTGGCTCATGTAATCAGTGGATTCCTGGGGGTGCTTTGTCCCATCATAAAGCAGACATCTAAAGCAGGATGGAGGTAGTGTATAGTAAAACTCTCTGTTCCTCCTGATAGTACTAGGAGTCTAGTGTAATTAACTCAGCTGTAGATACGTACCTTGCGGGTGACTGAGGTGAAGCCTACCTTAGGAAACCAGCTCCTGGCTTAGGTGGAGACGTGGGTGTCTGCTGGAGGTTCTGGGAGTGCTCAGTCACATGCAGGGTCCCCACTTGCTTCCCAAGGAGTTAGTGGCTGAACCTGCGCAGGAACTCGTGTGCAAGCATTATGACCCATGACATTTAAAGTAATAAGGCCTGTTCAGAAACCTTTTATTTAAATCAGTTGGATTTACATGCAAACCTGGATGGAGCTGCTCCCGATTTACCTCTTTATTAACTGAATACCTTTGTAAACCTAGTTGTATATGACCTCTGAAGATGAGCCTGGACCCTCAAGTCAACCAGAAGGCTTTTGAATATTATATTTCGTTTATTCCCTGTTGATGCAAAGGAAGGTGAAAGTCTTTTGTTGGAGAACTCCCCAGTGCTTTTACCTCTATGTTATGTTCCTCTGAAGTTTTTACTGATTTATCTAGTTATATTATTTTTTTTATGACTCATTTTACAGGGTATTCGAATATATGGCAACCCTTAAATGTGTCCTCTGTTCTCATGGATTCATCCATCTCAAACTTTGAAGTTGTGCAAGTTAGTAGAGATATATCCAATGACTTTTCCACTGCCAGAGACTTTTGTCTATCCGGTAAGAAATGTTTATTCATAGCTTTACAGATAATATCGGCTCATGAGACTGAAACACCAAGAAGAGCTACACTCCTCTCTCCCAACACCCTTTCTTACATAGATACATTGCTTTTACTTATTTTTAAAGACTACCCTGGTGTCTGTGATTTTGAGAGAAGGGAAATATTTTATCTATTGAAAGATAAAATGTACATAGAGTGTCGTACAGTGGTTGGGTAATTTTGACATCTCTTGGGCACAGAGACCTATTGCTTTTCCAGGTATTGTACAGCTTGGAGAATATTGTAGCAAATAATTAAAGGGATAATGTCATTATTTTCTAAAGAAGGGTTAAGGGATGCTCATCAAGTGAGATAGATGGTAGAGCCACCTACCATTATCTAAAGTAACCTGTAGCTGTGGTGTGTGAAGGCTGAGAGCTGAGATGAAGCAGGGGTTGGGCTGTAGCAAGAACAAAAGGAAATGCTTTAATCAAGAGCCTGACTAGACAGTAGAGAGTCCTGTAACTTCGTGTGGCTGGCAAATCCTCAAATTCCACAGAGCACTGGAAATAAGCAAAAGTGAAGTTATTGCTCCCACCTACTGCAGAAGATGGCCCTTGGAATGGTCCCATTTTCTGCAGTAGATGGTCCTCATCTTATGAAGGTGAGAAAGTGTGATTTTTTTTCCTTTTCCTTTTCCCATAACTGAATGAAGGAGCCTTTCTAAAGGAAAGGTGTTGGATATCCACCTTTGAGTACAAACTGGGACAAGTGAAAGGATCGCTTTTCTTATTCTGAAACCTTCCCCTAGGGCTCCCTGGGGACAGTTTCAATTCAGCTGAGGTCCTCAGTACTTTATCAGAAGATGCTTTTCTTTTCCCAAGAGCTGTGATACCAGTTCTCTTTCTCTGTTTTTCTCTCTCTGCTCCATTTTAAAGCCAATGTAACCCTTTGTCCTTGGCTATTGTGGAGAATGTTCTGGGAATCTGGGGACATTTATTTCCCATTATTCTGCATTACAGCAGAATCCTTGTTACCTGACCTGCTGTAAAACCTTTCTTTTGAGCATTTTATGACAATGTTGTACAAAATACTTTGAGAATACGTTTTTTACCTGCTCTTTTTCTTCGCATTTCACCTTACAGCTTGTACAAAGAACCAGTCCTGTACAGTGGTTACACTGGAAATCCAGCCTTCAGCGATAAGATGCCTTTTCTACCCTGATACGCAGATATGCACACATGGCCTGCAAGGGCACAGCTGCTGGGTTTTACTCAAAGAGCCAGCTACATATATCTATAGGAGACAAGGTAAGAGTGGGTTAAGGCTGTGGAGGAAGGAATTCAGCTGTGGCGGTCTGTGCACAAATCTCTTGAATGAGTGTGAGGAAATCCTCAGTAGGCATAAAGCAGTATGGATGCGCAAAATCCTAGCGTTATCATCTGGTATTGAACCAGGTATAATAAAGGAAGTTTGGTCAGTAGAAGAGGTTTTGGAAAGAGCAGAATGTTAAAAACAAACAAACAAACCAACCAAAAAAAAACAGCAAGAAAAGTCCATCTCCTTCCTCTTCATCTGCAGTAGGTGTTTCTATATATTTTTACTTTTAAACCTGGAGAATAACACAAAGTGTGTTGAAAACTCACTGTCAGTTCAAAGTCTTAAGGGCAATCTCTGGAGAAAACAAACAAAAAACCCCCAAACCGAGATAAACTGATATTTTTAAAGAAATGAAAATTATTTATGAGAGAAATAGAAGTTGTGCAGAGAGGCAAAAATTCTATTGTTTGGCTATGTACTTATTTTGAACCCTAAGTTTTTGTTGGCTTTTTCCTTGGTTTTTAAAACATATTGCTTTCTTTTGGTGTAATACTGTACCTTTCTTTTATTAGAATTAATTAGAAACCAGGGAACAATGGAGGGGGAAGAAATATTTCCTTTTCTGCTCACTGAGGTTTTTGTGAAGAACTGACAATCAATGAGAAGCTTCCAGGTTCAAACTTGATAAGAGAAAAGGGGGTTTATCATTACCAAATGAAACAAATTCACACACTGAGATAGGAAAGCTACTTATGTGTTTGCCAATTTATGTACAGTTTTACTTTTAGTCACCTGACTAAGAATTTGGTTCTTGCTTATCAAATGAATTATTTTAGGAAAGAAATAGTACCAGGTATCACTTAGCTCTGCTCTAAGGTGTAAGGCATTATTGAAAAACCTCTTATTTGGATAGATAGTTAATGATTCAGATAATCCTGATATAAAAAAGAAGAAAAAATGGATCAAACTATAACAGCCAAATAGTTCATAATTTTCTGCAAGCAAAAATAAATTCAGGTAGCAATTATTTTTGTTCTAAAATGTAGATACTGACATAAGTTCTGGGGAAGTGTGGTGGCATTCACAATAGAGGCAAGAGTTGAATAAAGGTGATAAAGGCCCTCTGGTACCCTGAATCATAGAATGGTTTAGGTTGGAAGGGACCTTGAAGATCATCTAGTTCCAACTCCCCTGCCATGGGCAGGGACACCTGCCAATAGACCAGGTTGCTCAAAGCCCCATCCAGCCTGGCCTTGAACACCTCCAGGGATGGAGGTTCCGCATCTTCCCTGGGCAACCTGTTCCAGTGAAGTCTCACATTCTTTTCCTTCTCTGGTGAGCAGAAGGCACACATGTGCCTGACTTAAAGCGAGCACTTGCACTGGTGATTCCCACTTCCAGAACAGCAATCCTGCATGGGTCTGTAGGGAATTTGGACATGGGTTCTGCCCATTGCCCTCTGTTAAAGGTCTTCTGTCTCACATGATGAAACAGTCACTGGAAAGGGGACTGAAGTGCAGATCTTTCCTGGTGAGAGCCCAAACCAATGAGCTCTGTGGTTATCCTTCCTCTCTCTGACTTGCTATAAACATTTAAATTGTGTTTTTTAGAGTCAGGGTAGAGGGGGGAGTCTGAAAATCTCTCTCTCTTTTTGTAGAAATGCTCCGATTTACATACTAATGTGATGTCTGATGTGGAAGAAATGCTTGAATAAGGGTTTGGAAAGTTAAATGTTCATATACAGTAGCTAACATCTAGCATAGCGTGAAGTATTTTACAGGGAGAGAATAACACAAATTTATCTATGTTTCATTTAAAGAAGTGAATTAGACACTTAACAGTTTCAAATTAAAGAAAATAAGATTTTAATTTCTAAAATGGTACTAACTTGATAAAGAAAAATATTTTTCCTCTGTTCCCACCCTGATTAGATTTATTCCTGCCCATTTCTGAATCGGATTTAACCCCAACTGTGAACATCCCATCCCATGGAGATCTGGTGGGCAAATCCCAAGTGATCCACATTGGCTCAGAGTGGAGAAATATCAGCCAGTTCCTGGGGATCCCGTACGCTACACCTCCCCTTGTGGAGAAGCGCTTCAGTCCTCCAGAGCCGTTTGCTTGGGTGGAAACCTGGAATGCTACTGTGGCAAGGTAAGAAACCCCTTTTGTCATCTGCAGAAGTCCTTGTCCATCCGGGTGTATGAAAGTAGCTGGAGTGATGACCACAGTATTCATGTCCTTTCTTGCAAAAGAACCCATAGGTTACAGATTGTTACAAGTTTGGGGCTTTGTTTAGCAAAAGGAATAATTTCTCCATCTATGTATTAGTGCATGCAAGCACCTCAAGAAAAAAGGCAGATTCCAGTATATTGCCTTCAATCTACGCATAACTCCTCACCGACTGTCTGCTGTCAATCCATTTTCATTCTGTGTATTTATACGAGAATTTATAATTTTTATACAAATACATTTTGCTCCTGCTGAGCCATAAATTTTTAGAGTATTTAGTCAAACAGGGGAGCTTTAACGCTGATGTAACCAGAAGCTATGGTCCTCATACAGAAATTCTGTGCTGAGTAGTGTCTAGGAGATCAGGCTGAAGGACCCAGAGAGTCTTTTCTGTCCAAAAACTATTAAAAAGCAGACACTTGATAAATGGCTTGGACAGAAATACAGAAGTTATAAACATTTTAGGTAATGCCTTAGGAGGAAACGAACACTGGGAACTGTATTAGCAGATGGGCTAAATTTCTCTAAGTCCCTGTATCTAATGATGTTTCCTGTTGGCTGGCCCTGGCTTTCCAGGGCTGTACAGACATTGCTGTTCGGTAAGTTTAGGTTGGAGGCATTCTATGGACATAGCCTTTGTGTGCAGGTTTGTGTTTTGTTTAGTCTTATGATATGAGTCTTAATTTTGTTGCATAGGGGAACCAAAATGACAAATTGGAGACGTGTATTTCTTAAAGAAAAGAGGGTTTGGGTGACACTACTTAGTATATCTTTGCTGTGGAACATGTTAGGACAATGGATTTCTTTTTAAAAAAAACCTACAGCAAGTAGAAATGCAGCAACAACAAGAAACAAGATATGAAAGTGGAGTGTTTTTTATGGGGTTTTTCTCACAGTGCGTCCCTGCTCCACATAATAGAAAACAAACTACAGAGCACACAAAGCCTGTTTGAGTGAGCTGTGCTGCACATGTACGCAGGAAGCTCATACAGGAGAGTTGGTACCCGATCATGTTCTTATCAATAAAAAGCAGACTGTTTCGTGGCAGACAAGAGGAGCTGCTAGGAAAAATAAATGATAGAAACAAGAAATAGGAGATTGAAGGTGCAGAACAGTCAAGAGGAGAGTCTGTTGGAAGGACACGGTGAACTTTCTGTAGAGGGAGTTGAAGAAACCAGGGCTGAGAGTTGAGGTTTAGTGACCCAAGGGCTTCCACGGCAGCTAATATGGACCTGAGGTCTATTGAGATCCTGTGTTATCCTTCCAGCTGTGGCTGGTCATGCAGTCCTGTTCAATTCCTGGCACCAGCAGTAGTCCTTATGTGGTTAGTGATGAACTACTTGAGCTAGCTGACCTGGCCAAGAGCTTATGTGGTTAAGGGGACTATAGATTTTGCAAGGGAGCTGGGAGGATGGCACCCTGCAGGCTTGACATGAAATACTACCTGCTTTGGTGGAAATGCACCCTGAGGCTACAGATTCAGAGACCTATCAGCTCTGCGGAGGCTGTTTGGTGGCTCCATTACTTAGGATTTGTCTCCAGAGGTTTCTAACAAAGCCTATGACAAACCGAGTGAAAACATGCAGCGTTGTCTTGAGAAGTTGAAAGAGCATCTGGACTCTGGTGGTCCCATCCTTCAGGTTGCACCTGAGTTGTTGAGGTGTTAACAGCATAGCCACAGTAGCCACGCAGCCTCATGTACGTTGGAAGGATCTGGTGAGATGTTAATCTGCTCCTATCTGTTGAATTCTCAGTGCTTCCTTAGGCCAGTGAATAGCTTGGACATTATCTTCTATTATTCATTTAAGGTTAAAAAAAGAATTGTTTCAACTTAGCACCATGGAGGTGCACTTGCAGAATCAGAGGGACTTCAGTCTCTGTATAAAAAGTGTTGACAACTTTTTTTTATAGGGCTCTATTTTGATATTGCACAATATTTGTATATAAGAAATTCACATTGACACAGTGCCATTACTGACAGAAGAGAAACATTTATTTATCAGCCTGGACCTGGTAAAGGACTCAAAAGAACCCCAAACAAACAAAAAACAAAAAAAACAAAACCAACAAAAAAACCTCCAAAATCTCCTCCAGCTGTTGCTGTGTCCAGCTGCTGGAGGATCTGTGGACTTGCCTCAGCAGGTGGCAGCCTTTCCCCGGAGTCAGTACTGGCATAAGGAGATCCTGGGAGCTGAAGGTGCTGGGAATTTTGACAAGTTGCTAAAAAAAGAGGGAAAAAAAATAGCAAGAGTGATGATTCAGCTGCCCTGTCAAAGGCTGCACAATTAATAGCGTTATACCTGTTGTTCCGGTCAGGTTCCTACCTGGGAATTTGTATTTTGTTGGCCCAAAATAGCTTGAGCAGTTTTGGTTGGAGATAATGTGCAGCTCTACACCAGTGTGAAAGCTGTTGAGTGATATCACTGTCCTGGGAGCCTCCCTTATGGAAAGATTTTGTGGAATTGCATTAAAGCCAGTCTTTTTACTTGCAGTTTTCTATTAAATTCTTCACACCTTCAGTGTAAATTTTTCAAGAGCATTAAAACTGATAATTTAGAAATAAATCTCAGATATTACTGTCTTTTCCATAGCCTTTTTTGGCTTCTTCCCTAATAACTAGTCATGCTTCCATAACTCATTATGTGATATAAATATGGCTGTGAAGTAGGAGGAACTGGCTTCAAAATAGCTTATATCTGAACTGCAAAGGTCGTCCACTTGAATTGTTGTTGTGGACAGAGCTTGAGCATATAAATCTCATACAGATGATGGCCAGAAAATTATTTTCTCTCCATGGCTGGCTGGCTGAATTCCTATGGAGAGATTACTTTTAGCATTGCTGGGCACTGTTAATGGTCTGCTATGATGCTTAGAGCAAAAAGATTTAAAAAACCCATTAAAATTTTTAAACTTCCCATATTTTCTCACAGACCATTGGAAATAAAAATAAATATAAATAGATGTGGCCCACAGACTGTTAGAAATTAAAATAAACAACTGGCATTTCAGCAAAAGAGTGGATTACATAGGTGTGCAGGCAATAGCAGGGGGAGACCCATGCCTGAGCCCTCCAGTCCCACTCCCATTACATCTGGTGCTAATTTTGTGCAGTATCTGTAAAGCACGAGTTTTCTGAATGCTTATTTTCAAGTTCTAACCCTTTTTAAAATGAGGCTGGTTTTTCTGTGTATACAGACCCACGTATATGTAACTAAGGTAGAGTTGGGCATAGTTTTAATTGGGACGGAGATCTACAGATTTAAAGATTTTATAAACTTAGTGCATCTAAATGTAAAGAAATAGCAGCAGTGGAAAAAGAATACAAGCCTTTATATTTTAATTTTCTCAATCCCTGTCTCTAGGGTAGCTTGTTGGCAGCCGGGAGATGGAGAGGCCCCGCCATACTCTGTCAGTGAAGACTGCCTATATCTGAACGTCTTTGTTCCTGCCACCACTGTAAGTAGGAGACAAGTCAATATTTTTTTATTTATTTTTTTTTTTTTTGTAGCTGAGCATTGTCTCTTTTCAAAGTACTTTTAAATGGCATGAATCACTGTTTTTCATGTGGTGTTCACAAAGCCCTGCAAGGTTAAATTAGGCACTCTGTTGTTTGTACTGGTGCAAGAGTATTCCCCGTAGGCTTTCAGTGAGATGTGTTTGGGTAACTAGGAGGGCAGCAGATTAAAAAGCCTGAAATAAGAGAGAGAGAAAGAGGGAAGCAAAGCACAAGAGGAAGGTGTCAGCGAAGGAGGAAAAATTAAGGACAGAAATGGCAATGTCTCTGAAATGAGACCATTTGTCCAGGAGACAATAACGCAACACTACATATCACATCGACACTTACCACCAGCTGAGTGGCAGCAGATGAGGTTTTTTTCACCCTTATATTTTGCTGTCCCCCTGTTGACATCCATGGGAGCTGTTGAGGAATGAGGGCAGCAAGCGATGCTAGATTTGTGCCCAGCCCGCAGAGCATAAAAATAAATGCTTCAAAGATAACTGGGCCAATGGTACAATCTGAGAAATTGTCATTTGAAAGCTCTTGAATTTCTCATTCAAAACGGACATAAAATAAAGCTTCAAGTTAAACCCAAGCTTAGAAGATTGGCCAAACCCCCGAGGGGCTGGGGATAAAGATGCTGAATAACATGTGAATCTCATTGAAGAGTGGGCCCAGAGCACAGGAACAGTTTTTTTCTTTCCACAGTACCGGTAATTTTCAGAAGGTGATGGTGGTTATAATGGAAATTTATGAGTCTGAATACTGCATGTCTGTAAAGAGCTGGTCTTAGCTATCTGACAGTAGCACACACAGTCCCTTGCAGTCCCTTCTAATCACCAGAAAGACCAGCAGTCTGTTTTCTCCCTGCAGCACCAGACTGTCATTTTGCCTTGAGAACAGTCACCGCTTATTGAAAACATCAGGTCACTGTCCCAGGCAGTTTGCCATCTCCGCCTAAGTGCTGCTTTCAAGATAGCTTATTTGAAAGCATTGTGTTTGCTACCATCTGGTAGACTAAATAGGCTTTTCTTTTCTCCGTGGCGGTACTGAGCATTAAATCCCGCCTGTCTTTTACAGAGGTGTAAGGAAGAAGTAGGTTTGATTAAGTCAATCAGTTTCACATGCATAAGTCTAGTCCAAGAGAGAACCAAAACTTCTGTTTTTGCAGAAGTAGCTGGGAGCAGGCAGCATGGCATTTTCCTGTTTCTTTTTGTAGTGAGCTCTATTTTTTACTCACATACAGAGACCTATAGTTATATGTTTTCAGTCCATGCAAAGTTAAATTAGGTAGTAAATGCTGAATATAAAACCTCCTGGAGAGCAGCAAATGCAGAGGTCATTCAGGAGCATTTTGAGCCTGAACAAGAGCACGGTGCAAGGACTGCTGCCTGCATCCGACTCTTTAACTGTCAAGCAGTGAAGAAGGGGAATGACATCACCTCGTTTTGCTTCCATATCTACGTGTAACACATAACCTTCCAAATAAAACTGGCACTTCTGAGAGACTTTTTTTCCATGTAGAACCATCACCACCTGTCACACTAGCAAAGCAAAACTGTGCTTCAGCTTGATTTGTGAAGAGTTCAAATGTAGGATCAAGAGTTGAAACTCTCCACTAAATAAGAAAGTGTACTCTCTCTCCTCTTCTCCCATCCCCTGCACGTGCATCCTTATCGCATCATCCCTGTTGCACTCAATTCTTTATAGAGCCACAATGTACAGTAGTAAAAGCCCTTGAGGTTGCCTGGCTCAGTACAATTTAAATCTATCCCTGCCAAGTAGCTCATTAAGTGTTTTACAGAAGGATGGAGAATATGGTTCTGAATATTATAAAGCCTTTCACATTTCCAGCTGACTTGCAGCTTCCTGGTAGACACTGAACTTCAAACTTGAATATAGGAAGTTCCATCTTAACATAAGGAGGGACTTCTTTACTTTGAGGGTGGCAGAGCACTGGCACAGGCTGCCCAGAGAGGTTGTGGAGTCTCCCACTCTGGAGACATTCCAAACCCGCCTGGATGCTGTCCTGTGCAACTTGCTGTAGGTGACCCTGCTCTGGCGGGGGGGGTTGGACTAGATGATCTCCAGAGGTCCCTTCCAACCCTGACCAATCTGTGATTCTGTGATCCTGTTTGCGCACGGGACCTAAGCCCCTACAGACATGAGACCACAGTGGAGCTTCTGGGCTCCCCAGAAGATGTCCTCCCAGTAGCTAAGCCAAGGACCTATCTGACCATGTCTCAGCTGGAATTCTTTGCACAGGTTTTACCCCTCAAAGTGTGAGTGTCTGTGTTTTGTTGCCGAGTATGGAGCAAAGCCCCGCACTGGGCAGTAGTGACAGGGCAGCCGTGGCCTGTCTGTGAGGAACATGCTGGTCCCACTCTGCCCAGCGTTGCCCCACGTGTGCCCCACTGCAGCCTGGCATTGATGCTGGTGGTGCTGCATCTGAGCCTGATACCAAAAGGTGGGGGGTGAAGGAGCTGGCTCCACCAGGCTTTAGTTAAACTCTTGCTTTTCTTCTGCCTTGACAGCTCTTCTGCCTCACATACTTAATTGCAGTGTTTGGCTGAATTTGGTTGAGAACAAGGCTTGGGGGAAATTCACTTTTACTCAAAATAAATTATCCAGCAGCTAATGTACAGTAAAAAACTAATTGGCTACCAAATATATATAGAGAGAGACAGACAGGTGGTATGAAATATCTCATGTTGTGAGGCACAGTTCAATTACAGCATGAAAATAATTATGCTGTACTGTTAAAATGGCTAACAAGAAATGGGAAGGTAATTGTGTTAAGTAGTCCTCATCTAGAATGCCCAAATCCATGAGCTCTGAGACTGAACTCCCTTGAGACTAACCCCAAATTTTTTTTCATGATAGTTTACCGTTACATAGGAGAGGGATCTGTCACTGCTTGACGCAGACTAGAAATGGGAATGCTGCCTTCAGACACTTGGCGCTCAGCAAAGCCCTGGTGCTCAGTCTTCCCTGGAATTGCTCCGTGACTGTTGCAGCAGGCTTTGTTTTGCCATTTTTAACTTTTATCTCCCATCTTTCCCTTTTTTAGGCTTTTCCTTACTAGAGCATTGGGTAATGTCGCTCAGCATAGCGTAATATACACCTTACAGGGCAGCTGGAGGTCGTTGTGCTGTGCAGGCAGTGGACATGTGGGAAATGCCTAGTTGGCTTTAACATGCTGAACTGAGGGGATGGAGCAGGCTCAACATCATGTTTAATACCATTTTAGCTGACATGGCTTGATGTGATTGTATTTTAGAATGAATTTCCATGTGAAAACAGATTCTTTCATTCTTTTACTTGCCCCCATCTCTCTACATGTGGTGCAGAAACGGGAACCAGAGGCAAGGCACTGTGAATTAAGCATTGCCTATTCAGGAGCAGAAGTTCCTGAGAGAGAGCAGCATGTGCAATTTCTGGGGTTTTCTTGGTAATATTGTCGTGTTCACAAGAAGCCTCTGAAGTGATTCTTCAGATAGATAAGTGAGGATTGCCCACAATCATGACAAATTAAGGGCAGCTGAGGGGATTTTGCCTCCTATCCTGTAATTTTGCAGGAGGCTGCAACCATCACTTCTCTGCTGCTCCTCCTGTATAGCCAGTCGTGTTTTCGCTGGAGACATCCTTTCCCAGAGCAGATGCCAGAGCGTTTAGCTAAGCTCCATCCAGAAAATAACAGCAACGGAGCCCAATGCCCTCTAGCTGCAGGGAAAAACAAAGCTCAGATGTACTTTGATGCTTCTGCAGGGGCCACCAGCCCTGCTTTGAAAAACACCAGCAGTTGCCAAAGCAGAAAGCGGGACAGGTGGGTGTGCGTGACCTGCTGCTGAGCAGAGAAGTGAGGAGCCTCCTTCATGATAGTCTCAAAGAGGGCAATAGGGGAAGAAAGTGCTGAATGGAAAATAAAGATTGCACTATAAAAAAATCTTTTTAGCATTGGAGCAGGTTATTCTGCTTTTTGCAAGGGGAAGAAAAAAACTAAAATGACAAAAAAAAAAAAACCCTAACCAAAACCCCTCCATGTCTTTCACTCTTCCGAGTGTCATCTTAACAGACCTATAATCCACTGGCAAATGCTGAGGTCTCCTGGGCAGTTCTGCTTTTGTGCTGCTCATGCAGCAGCAGCCTGGCTGCAGCCCTGCCACATCTGCAGAGGGGGTCTGCACAGATGGGGTCCTGCTTTGGGAAAAAGTCTCCATTTCAGCGTGAAATTGGGTGGCTCTGCAAGGAGTGCTGACCTCGGCAGCAGCCCATCGTAGCTCCTTCCTATCTCAGGAGTTCTGCTGGGCTCTCCCAGGGCAGACATGCTCTGTACTTCATGAAAGACGAGGCTTTCCCCTGCAGAGACAAAGTCCTCTCTATAGGATCCCTCTGTATATCTACTAGGAGAAAACCTCCATGGGGATTGAAGGAGCAATGAGGACCTCTTGTCAAGTGAGATTTTTCAGACCAGGCAGTGTTGAAGTGCTGAAGACTAGAGAGTAGGAAGCAGCCCTGCACAGCTGCTGAGTTAGTTGTGCTCAAGATGAAGCAACCCAGCAGGCCTTTTCCTTCTCATTTCTCACTTGTTTGAACTTTTCTTGAGTGTTTTTGAAAAGCAGACAATTTACAGCGAAGGCAAGCCCACCACATTCTCAATAGCCAAGTCAGCAGGCTGGGTCTGCCTGAGCTAACCTGGTAGAGTTGTTGGCTGGTGGAACACAGCGTTGCCATTAAATCTTTATACTGGACATAGTGTCCTCTTTAATGGTATATAGGTCATTGTGGACAATTTAGCCCTAGAATTTCAGGTAGATAGACAGATATCCTCTCATTGTGGTCACTGTTAAAGAGCTATGAATGGCATAGATTTAGATGTTAGTGGGGAAGATGCTTGCATTCTCATCAGTGACCTACAAAAGCAGCTGGCTACAGGGATGTTAACCTGGTTGTTGTCACGGCAGGTGAAAAACATGTCAGTGCTGCTGTTCTTCCACAACGGAGGGAGTTACAATGCTGAGGCGGGAAAGGCAACCATAGATGGATCATACCTAGCTGCCATCAGTAACGTCATTGTTGTGACAGCAAACTACCGGGTCGGTGTTTTTGGCTTCCTTAGTACTGGTAAGTCATGGATTTCTAGAACACACACAACTATGGGCTAAATTGCATTCTGTAACACTTCCATTTCTAATTGGAAAAAAAAAAAAAAAGAAAAAGGATAAGCTATTTTTACATTTGAGAAATCTGTATCTTCCCCTGTTTTGTTTTTTTTTTTTTTTTTGTGGGGGGGGGAAAGGGGAAAGAAAAGAAATAAAGGAGACTTGGTCTGAAGAGAAAGGGGAGAGACTGGAGGCAAAGGGACAAGAACAAACAAAACCCAAGCATCCATACCAAAGCACTGTTCTTCTGTTTGCAGATGGGACTGTGGATATTGGGTTTTGCGGGCACACACAAAGATAGCAGGAACTTTAAAGCCTAACCTAATTTCAGTGGCCTGTCATTGTGAATACAGTTTTCAATGTCTCCAACCTCTAGCTGTTCTATCCATGAAATTTTGCTAATGCTCAATTGTGCCCATGTCAGAGTGGGGAAGAGGCAGAGAGGGATAACTGCAGGTTAATGGTAAGAAGGACAGGAAAGTATGGAAAGTGCAGCACAAAGATAGTTGGTTGGTTCCTCAGTAATTCAACCTGACTTCTCTGAAGGACTTGCCATGTTTAATTTGCATTCTGTTAGCCACTTTTGCTGTCCTGGACGTTACTGAACATTTGCATGTTCTCTGTTTGCATCCCTTCCCCATATGTTGGTGTAAAGGACACTTTTGCTCTTCTATTGCTCTTAATACCAATTGCCATTAAAAGTGATACAAATTTCCATTAAATACAGGATTTAAAGTTGTACAAAGAGGAATGTACAAATGAAAACGCACATTCATATCTCCCTGTTGATCTTTGGGATCCTTTTTTTTTTTTTAATTTTGCCTTTTATTAGATTTGCCTGTTTAAGCAAGTAGAGAACATTTTTCTTTCTACCATCTTTCAGTTTTGGCTGGGGCAGGGGAACTTAAGGTACAAAGCCATGGAGAGAAAAAGTAACAATTGCAAGTGGAGCTCTGGCTCCACCAGTCCCATGGCAATCCTTGGTCTGTTTTATGGATGTTTTAGTACCTTTATAACCTTTAGGAGGTTATATTTTCCATGCTTGCAAACACCAGACTGACATGCTTTGCCGTATGATTCTTTTGCGTATTTACTGCTAGTGATGCTGGCTTGATTTCACTTCATTTGGGGTTATAGCTACAGCTATTGGTTATTGTTTCCTTTCTCTGTTTTACTGTTTAGTTCAAAGCTCGCTCCCAGCAAAGCCTGTTTTTCATTCAGTAAGTAAAGAGCTGGCACCACAAACTCCTTACTCATTTAGGTATGAAGTTGGTAATAGGTGTATCTGGGGAAAAAATCACTGTTTTCATCAGTGCAAACCGGATGCTTATGAAAGTGATACCGTGGCTTCGTTTTGGCTAGTGCCATATGCAGTGTGGATATGTGCAGTGCGAGCTTCCATTACGCAGCACTGCCCACGCGTTACCCGCTAACCTCCTTCAGCCCTGTGAACCTCACCTAGGTTTCCTCCTACATGGAAACTGCTAGTGGGGCTGAATATTATATAGCAATATTTAGATGACGGTCCATAATTTAGGGATCAGGAAAATTATCCAGTCTCTTTTTCATAGGGATCTGCATTGCATGTCCCAGAAATTCAATGTGTGAGCTGAATGTACCAAATTTGCATTCCTACAAACCTTCAGATAGAAGTGGTTCATTATGAGTAGGGAGTATTCGGGGGCCTTCTCCTTCTCTCTGTACTGTGCAGCTGCCACCAGGGAAAAGAGCAGTCTTTCCTAACCTCTTCCCCTGTGCAAAATCCTTGTTGTGCATTTGGGAAAATCCCATTGCTCCAGAGGGAGCTGGAACAAGTAGGAAAAGCTCTTTGCAAGAGTCATTGGAGCAAGCTAAGCACCACATTCATGGGAAGCCCTAAAAATTCCTTCCGTGCCACACTCCTGTCTCCCCTATATCCCTTCAGTCCATGTGGGGTTGATGAGACGTAGTATGTCTGTACCAGGCTCCCTGTCAGCATGAGTTTTCAGTCATACCCATTCTGGTGAGCAATGCTCCCACTGCAAGATCTATTCTTTGGTCCACCACAGGTTGGTGGATTACCTCTGACTCCTTCTGTACATCCCCAGGAGCCACTGGGGATTTTCAACTAAGATTGTCAAGCTGTTTCAAATATTACAAGGGTTTTCCTCAAGACTTAAATGATATTCCAGGGATGTTTCCAGTGTTACTGAAAGACTTGGGCAAATCCTGGTCCTTGGGAAGTTTTGCCTCCCGCAGGAGCTCACCCCTAGGACTGTGGGTGTACGTGAGCAGCAGGAGTGTTAGAAGGCCCTGAAGTTAGAAACAGAAGTTATGATCTTGCGGGTAATATCGGTTTCATTGTCCCACTAAGGAAAACACTGAATCCTCTCAAGTTGACTTGTTATAAATGGCAGGACTAGAAATGAAGGAGTTAAATGGAGATTTGGGGGGAGGAAGGATAGTGAAAACAACAGATTTCCCTTTTTTTTTTCCTGAAGTTGTTTTGGTCTCTCACTGACAGGGCTTTTGTGTGCAGTCAAAGAGCTCTTATTCTTCACAATACAAAGGATGTTTAATTTCATTTGCTATCACCCACTGATGCTGCAAAAAGTGATGCAGCTTCTTACTAGTGCCTTCACCTCTAGCTTTGCACCCAGAAAAGTTATGGTGAATTGCCAGTGATTTGGATGACAAGACTATGGAGAAGACAGTCATGTTTTTAGGCCTGATTCTTCTAAGAGTCCACGAATTCATATAAAACAGGATGATTTTCACTCCCCTGTGGTCCTCAGGAATGTGCCCACAAAAGGCAGTGGAAAAGTTTGCTGACAGACATGTTTCTTTTGGTCTGACTACCGTGAATGTCCGTGCATGCATCCGTCCCCCAGTGTGGCACATTTCACAACCTGGCTGTGGTTTTTGCCAGGGCAGAAGCAGCTGGTTGTATTTCCCTCCTTGGTCTCACTGTTTAGTGTACCAGTAGCGAGGCACATTGTGTGGCTAAAATATTTACAAGGATTTCACTTCCCCTGGGGAGGTGTCGTGAGGCACGCAACAAACCCTTGAAATAAGGTTTCCTTTTTAACAAAGTTGAGTGATTTTATTGCTGGATTGAGAACCCTGGGAACTGCTCATGGTGTGCAGAACAGACTCAAAACCCCTAAAAACTAAAGCAGGGATTTTTTTTTTTATATCTATTGCTTCACTGGTGTGACTTTGCCTAATCGTCTGAAATGATGGCAGTAGGTGG
This sequence comes from Charadrius vociferus, assembly GCF_000708025.1. Classification (NCBI taxonomy): domain Eukaryota; kingdom Metazoa; phylum Chordata; class Aves; order Charadriiformes; family Charadriidae; genus Charadrius; species Charadrius vociferus. The sequence goes on from NW_009647595.1 coordinate 8,316,152, forward strand.
AAGGTTGTAGTTTCCAGGGACATTTCATTCTTGGCTGTCCTACCGAAAAGGCACTTACAGTGATGGCTACTGTGATGTGGGTATCTGTAAGGTCTGCAAAACTGTCAAAAGTCTGGTCCCCTCTGTATTCTGTTCTGCTGCTTAAATCAGTCTCCTATAAGGAGAGGCTGAGAGAGTTGGGGCTGTTCAGCCTGGAGAAGAGAAGGCTCCGGGGAGATCTTATTGCGGCCTTCCAGTACCTAAAGGGGGCCTACAGGAGAGCTGGGGAAGGACTTTTTACTAGGGCATGTAGGGACGGACGAGGGGGAATGGCTATAAACTGGAAGAGGGCAGGTTTAGATTAAACATTAGGAAGAAATTTTTCACTTTGAGGGTGGTGAGACACTGGAACAGGTTGCCCAGAGAAGCTGCTGAAGCCCCATCCCTGGAGTTGTTCAAGGCCAGGCTGGACGTGGCCTTGGGCAACCTGGTCTAGTGGGAGGTGTCCCTGCCCATGGCAGGGGGGTTGGAACTAGATGATCTTCAAGGTCCCTTCCAACCTAAACCATTCTATGATTCTATGATATCTCAGTAATTCTTTATGGTAGGCATGTGGATATCTATGACAGGATGTGTGCTTTCAGTTGATCTTTGTCAGAGACAGGGCTCTCCGTCCACAAAGTGGCAGCTTTTTATTCCACTATCTGTTCATTTTGATTCCCTAGTTTTTGAGCCTACCCTTACTTTAAAATTGTACTATTTGATCTTGGCAATGGAAGAAACAGCTAGTTTCAGCTGTGTTTCTATTCCTGGCTTTATGTCTCGTCTTGTTTTTTGGTTGGGTTGTTTTTTTTTTCGCTCCAAGCTTTGAATGCGGAAAATTTAAAATCATTAAAAATGAATGGCTCATTGTGGATTAAAAAGAAGTAGACAGTGAATAATCATTTTCTATTCCTTTCTTAGGGACTGTGTAGGAATTACTTATTTCTGCTTTTGTTGATATAAAATTAAGCTTCCCTAGGGGTTTGCATCCTTAGATGCTTTCAGCCTTAGTTTTCTATTAGTCAAAGTAACAGGTTACCACTGGTTGGTGTTGAAATTAAAGTAGTCCTTTCAATGGTGATACCTAAGCATGGGAAGTACATGATCAATTATTTTTCTTTTGTTTTCATGGGAACAAAAATATAAATACATATAATTGAGATCTCTATCAGCTAGACATAGGTAAATCTCAGAGGCTATATATGGAGATATAAATTATAAAATAATATCTGTACATATGTAAAGAAATGCAGGATTATGTGACTTATAAACGATTGGTCAGACAAGTGAGTGTAAAGGGGATCTAGGAAGCAGAAAGATGCAACTAGATGTACTCCAGGGAAACAGTCAATTGGATCTGGCAAATGCACTGATTTGTTATTTGGTTTTAATTCATCTTAAGATCGAGCTGCTTATTTAGAAAAAGCATCTCATGGCCTCAATTTACAGATACTCGAGCCTGGACTCATGTCTCCTGCTGTGAGGTATCCAAATGAAGCTTAGAAGTTGGAGTGTTATTCTTCTATAATCAGGACAGACAATTAGGCAACTCCAAGGATGCAGTTGGAAGAACTGTTAATTATATTAACTTCCTTTGAACTGTCATTTCTTGTATTTTTATTAACTTGCTCTTGTCTTGTAATGAAATGCACTAACACTATGTTATGGGGCTCGGATAGAATGCTCTTGCAGAATGGTAGCTAGAGAAAGACATGATCAGATGTTTTTGAAAGTACTGAAAATCAAACAGAATAATATTTAATTACTCTTAGTTGCATCTCTGCCCAAGTATGGGTGCAGAATATGTTTTTTTCCAGATAGGGACCACAGAGTCCTCAATTCTGGCTTGCGGCACGTTTATAACATGAAGCTTTTGGTTGTTTGGGTAGGAAAGCCTTACAAAATATCTGATTATTTCAGGGGCTTAATGAATAAGCATACTTGGTAACTACAGCACTGAATACTAGCTCTTGTAAATTCTCGGAGTGGTGAAAACTGAAATGGAGCCTATTAATATAGTGATGACCTTGGAAGAGACCACTTCAGGCTTTTAAGCTCTGGTGTCGTTTTTGTCAAGGTTCAGCTGTGAGGGCTACTAAAAATGTAATTTTTGATCATAACTTCATATGTTTATAGTTTTATTTCTTTACAGATTCTTTTCAGACCTAACTATTTATTTTCCACACAGATTCTCCTGAGGCAACTGGAAACGCTGGCCTTTTGGATCAACTGGCGGCTTTGAAGTGGGTGCAGCAGAACATCGCTAGCTTTGGAGGAGATCCAAACCGGGTTTCTTTAGGAGCTGACCGTGGTGGGGCAGACGTTACCAGCATTCACCTGCTTACAGAGGCAGCGGGTATGGACCTCTTCAGGAGGGTGGTGTTGATGGTAAGTCCAATTCCTGCCGCTTCGACTTCTTTGTGAAAGGATGTTGTTACAGACGTGAGGATGTTGCAGTGTGTGGGTGATGGTTTTATTTTATCCATACTTTGGCAGCACTATAAGGGCTGTTATTGCTGTAGTTATTTTTTGTCTCACCTGTGACTGCTATCTCCAGGAGCTGGGTGCTTCACAAAGATGTACAAGAAATGTGCTTTGGTGATTGATTTAGTCATAGTAAGAATCTGGTTTTCGTCACTGTGGTTTTTTGTGTATTATATAAATAGTCTTGTTTCATAACTTACAGGTACAAAAAGTTAGTTTCCATTCCATAAATATGGTTGTTGATCAGCAGTTTTTACACTCTAAAACTGATGAGCCAAACATCCGCATGTTTGAAGTATCCAATCTTTTTATCTGATCTCATGACAGATTTCATTTAAAAGAAAAAGCAAGTTTCAGGGAGAGAGCAAAAATCTGTTTACCCACGGGCTTGTTTGCCATCAACTTGGACCATTTTCCCAGTCACTCAAGTGATCTGTATTTTTACAGCCCTTCCAGTGTCGAATCTCAGGACTTTGAGGTCAACTTTTTCAGCTTCGATACTACCATTGATCTTTACAGCCTCAGATGAAAGCAGTGTGCTCTGAAATGAGGCTTAATCTTCAGTGGACATTTATAAATACAGAAGAAATGGTACTTGGACAAAATGATCTCTCTGCCAGCTGTGTTCACTTGGAACAGTGAGCAGAGGAACAGAATTCTTAGCCCAGCAAACCTAGGTCCCAATTAAATAAAATCTTGCCTTGAAAAGAATGACATCTCTATTCACAACTTGATTTTTCTTCAGTTTACCCTTGCTCCAGGAAACATAACTTGCCTTTTGCATCCCCCTGTCTCAGTAAGATTACGTTAATTACATCACTCTAGTGGGGAAGGCAAGGGAAGTTGTTGAAAATTGCTGCTCAGTAGTTGGTTTTTTTGTGTCATTCTCAGATAACTCCTCACATGGTTCCTAGATACTTACTTGGCTCTTGGCATAGTTTGCTAGTAGACCCAGAGTCCTTTTCTCTCAGAGTAAAGTTTCATCCTACTCTGTCTCTGAAGTCACAAACCCTTAACTGATGTGGCTCAGGATGGGGCCTTGTGAAAGCTGTAACAGGACACAGTGCAATTTACCAGTTGAGCAACCGATGAAGGGGAAATGCAATGACCTCTTTGATTATCGTTATTTCTGGAGTGTAGTTCCACATTATGTCTTTTCTTTTTTAAATTAAATTTTGAACTCCTTTCTCCTACAGCAGGACATTGAATAATGGAAAACAGTGGCAGTGCAATGAGAAGGCAGGCGCATCAATTCTTCCCACTAATCTAGTGTCTGTAACAACAATTTTCTTCCTGGGACTGTGCAGGCCACTGTCTTGGCAAAAGCAGGATCTCCATGTATTTCGAAGTAATGTTAAGTATTTATCCTGACAGTGTCACAGTAGTACGCAGTAATATCAGTGGCTTAAAAATATACTTGATTTTTTTTTTTTTTTTTTTTTTTTGCAATGAAGTGATTCAGAATGTAACAGTTGGTTTACTCAGATTTCTCACCTAGAACTCCTGCAAAGGCATGTATCTTGTTTTGGCTCCAAGACACCAAATCCATTGCGTACTTTTAATTTTACTGTAAAAAAAGGAGATGCACACAGACTAAGAATCATGAAACTGAGAATATACACCAGATATAGCTTCCCTGAGGGAAAATTCCATGAAGCAATACAACTTTTCTGCAGAAGTTAGTTTTGCGCTCTTTGTTTGGGTCTTTGTCATGTCTAAAACAATGATAGTGTTTCTTAGCATGTGGAGAGGTGTGATGTATGAAGCTGTCTTTATAAGAAGATATGCACCTGAAAGAGAAAAATGCTTTTGAGTTTCCTATGTCTGCCCTATAACAGATTTTGTTAGGAACAGGTCTAAAAAAAGATTGTACAAAATCAATGCAAAGCTGTCATGGGGACTTCTTATAACTTATTTCATCTTTCAGTAGTACGATTAGAAAAAAGTAGTGTCAATGATTATGGTTTTGTTTTAAATCATTTAAGAGCATTAGCGTGGTGTTTGACTTCATCTTTTTATTAATTGATTTATTTACCTGTGCAATTTTGATCTAGAAGAGTGATCAATGGTACGGACTGCCTTGATCTCTTGCAGGAGGCTGTGGGGGGCAGATACCTCAGGTGTCTCCTCCAGGCATTCCCTGGTGTGTGTTGGGAGGAGAGCTTCCAGGCTTCCTCCACCCAATGCAAGGGAAGGCAGTAGGTCCCTCCTGGCCATGGACGTAGGTCAGCCAATGGGGAAAGAGCAGATTTATTGCCCTACTGAAAACTGCTGCAGTCAGATGCAGGGCTGTTTGACATGACCCTAAGTATTCCTGGTCCTATGATCAGCTAACCTATAGATCTCCTTCTTCTCCCTTTTCCCATCTCCTTTATGTTTCTGCTTTACCAGCCTCATTCCCTCTCAAACAAACCAACCACCTTTGATTACTTTTTTGCCATTGGTCCTAGTTTTGTTACATCCCTACTCAAATTGGGTATTTCTGATATCGTTTCTTAGGTAATCTCAGATATGTAGAGAATCACCCTCGTGCTGTTTCCCCTCACAAGACTGTGCTTCCCAAAAGGTCTTTCAGTTATTTGTGAGAAATTGCCAGACCTCACACAATTTCCCCATAATCATCTGTGAAATCCAACCATCCCTTATGGCACTATTCACAAGTTTTTGTCACCTTCTCACATTGTTACTATGAGGGTGCCCAAGTGCTGGCACAGATTGCCCAGGGAAGTTGTGGAGTATCCATTCTTTGAGATATTCAAAAGCTGTCTTGACATGGTCCTGGGCAACCAGCTCTAGGTGGCTCTGCTTGAGTGGGGAAGTTGCAGCAGATGACCTCCAGAAGTCCCTTCCAACCTGGTCTGTGATTGTGTGAACCCGTCGTCATCAGAACGTCTTACCCTCTTCCTACAGAGCATGTTCCAAGTGCTGCCCAGTTACATGGGCTCTTGGATTCTTTTGCTGTGTTCCATCAAAGATACCAGTGTCATTGCAAGACTGAGTGTTTGTACCGGTTGCACACTAGGTTTTTCATTTTCTAAAAGCAATACAAAGTAACTACAGGATATTATTTTAATGAATAAATACAAGTCATGACTTTGACTTAGAAATCGGTAATGCTCCCCATATACATTTCACTGGATAAAATGCAGTCACCATAACATATTAATGATCAGTAACACTAATGAGATTATACAAAGGCCTAGAGTTCCTGAGTTCATTTTGCTTTGTGATGTTCAATGCTTACCAGCCAAATTACATTCACGCTTCAAGTTCTGGAATATGTTTAAATCGGCTGTGAACTATTTTGATCTCTGAATCTCTCTTTCTAGTGCAAATGACCTGTTACAAGATCTAAAGAGCACACAAATTTGTGCTAAGAGGTATTTACAGAGGAAATACATATATATATATACACGCACACCCAATTCCCTATCTCTCCAAACTTCCATTACTCAAATCTGTGCAAAAAGGGATGACAGAATATTAGATTGCAGAACATAGATTGCAGCATTTTACACCCCCAGATGTGACTACTTTATTTAGAAAGCAAGCACAAGTCGCATTCAAAGGACTATGCTAGCTGCCTCTTCACTTAGCAAAAGGTACATATATATTGAAAAATCCTTAATTTGTGAAATTTCAGATAACCCAGTTACAAATCTTTAAGTGGTTTGATGAAATGTGTCATTACTATTTGACATAACTCTCTTCAAACAAGAAATTCAGAACTCTTTAACATCCATTGTTGCTGATTTGCTCTTAGTTTAATTATTTAAAAAAAAACCCCTGCTATTAATATAAATATTATACATAAATATGGGGATGCCTTCAAGACATGAGGTTAAAATCTGATCGCACCTTTGAATAAAAGGTCAGACCTTTGCAAGCCCACCTTTGCAATTAGGCATGGTATTGCCACATTTTACTTTTCACGTAAAACCCCCTTTTTTCTTTGTTGTATAACTGCTAGACTATGAGCAGCTGAGTTATGCTTTTGGATGTGCCTGTACTCCCAGGTCAGGGCTAAGAAGGAATTACTTTTCTCAATGAGTTAAGCCTGTTCTTAATTTTGTGACCACTTTGTGATACTGCATGCCATTACCAGCAGTTTAATTAATTGCCGCTTGGAAAGTCAATGATTTTAATTTTTTCCCCTAAAAGGTAAAAATGACAGAAGTATGGAGTCCATATAATCAGGGGTTCTCGGATGCTGGATGTCAGACACTTTCTTGGGGTTATGGATGACTTTCTCACCCATTGTCAATGACAATGAATGATTCTATTTAGAGAAGAAAAAGGGTCCTTTTCTCAGTGTAGGTAGGTTCTGTAAAGATGGTTTTCAGCCTTGGGGAGAACACCAGAGTTCGACTTAAATTAAGTTCTTGAGCTGTAGTTAGTCCTTCCCTATGTAATCACATTTGTAGAATGGTAGGCATCACCCGTGATGAAGAGTCATCTGCCTCACTTGGCTCTTGACTTGGAGTCTATATCAGTTTATCCTGCTTATGAGCAGGTTCTAATTTCAGGTGCATCAGGGACGTTCCCAGCATATGCCGTGGCTGAGATAGTAGCCTTAAGAAGGTCTCTGGTTAACATTCAGAAGAAATGTAGAAGCATTGCCAGAATTTGATCATCAGCTGGCATCTCTCAGCTGTCGAAGGACTGCAGGACCACAGGATGCTCTGGGTTTCTCTTCTAAACCCTCAGTTGTTTTCCCCCCCCATCGGTTGTCTTACATTTAGTCTTCATAGTATGTAGGTGGCAAGTGAAGGGTACTCTTACGTTTACTGCCTGTGTATATGAGAGATTGGGCTTTCTTCTTTCTGGCACTTGCAAAAGAAGTGTTGTCATCCCCTGTTAAGGAGAGGTAGGAAGCGATACTTTCCCTCAGGCCATAGCTGAGACAAGAATCATCCATTGCTGCCAGGGTGCTTTCAGTATCTTCAGTCACCTCCAGCCTTTAAAAGAACAAAATTTTGTTACCATTTCAGCTACTTCAACTGAGCCTATTAGTATAATATTAACACTTGTCAAACCAAATCACATCAATTTTATTGTATAAAAAACTTCCTGTCTCATAAATCGCCAGACATTTCTGTCTCTTAGTGATTTTCCGAAACAATCAGTACAAAAGCAGTATCTAAATATTTTTCGGCATCTGAAAAGGAAATAGCATCTATATTCTTCCTCTCTTTCTTCTTAATCTGTAGGAAAGATGCACAGAATTTTCTTGCATGTGTTAGCAAATGAATATGCTTTGTGAAGGAAGGGTAGTGGAGGGAAATTTACACTTCAAAAATAAGAGATGCTTTTGTTTCTGAAGGTGGCTGTTTCACCAGCTTCTGAAACCTGACCTACTTTCTCTAGTTGCAGTCATGATATTAGAAATGTCATGAACCTTGAATTGGGCTGTGTATTGAGAGAGACACAGTAAGAAAGATTTACGCTGAGATCATGTGTTCATTGGACTTGTGCTGCTTCATGGATGGCCACCATGTGAACAAGGGGGAGCCATTTCCAACTATCGGGGCTCCCCAGTAAGCCACTGCACGTTAGTGTGCCATTGGTGGTGGATCTGACTAGGCTTTGTGGCCTGGCTCTTACTCCTGCTGCCTTGGTGGCGAAGACTCGTGAGTCCTAAAGGGACTGCACAGGTGGCCACACTCTTAGCTGGACAGGAGATATGATTTAATGTTAACTATACTTTTTTTTTCATAGTTAGACCAAGATTATCCGTTAGAGAGTTGGACATCCAGTTTTCACGGGTTACCCTGCTGTCAGCAGCTTTGAAGATTGTCTAATCTTTAAAACTAGTCTCAGGAGAAGGAAATGGATGTGTCTTCTGTGTTGGAAGTACAAGTATATACAAGTCTGGAAAAAAACCCTTGTTTCTGGCAGCCTGTGTTCTGTGTGGTACCTGTGAATGTTTCTCCAGCTGAAGTTTTTATTCCGCATCACCACAGGAGGAACTTGATTCGTTATGCTGTTGTTGTTAGTGCACTGGGTAAGACAAGGTGTTGTAAGGACGCAGCAGAGGCCATCAGCAACTTCTGAACAGGGAAATGAATAAACAGTTAATCTTTGCCCACTGTTATCTTCATTGTTTTCCTTCCCTGGTGCATGCTCAAATAAACAGTTTTGGACACAGTAGTAGCAGTCAATAAATTGTGTGTTCTCATCAGGGACACTGTAACACAGGCTTAACTTTTTCCTTTCCTCACACCTTTGCCTTTTAATTTATCATGGGGTATGTTTCCCACAGTACAAGTGAGAAACTGAGACACTGAAAGGTAAAGTGACTTGCCCAAACTGTAGAAGGAAGTTTGTGACAGAGCAGGGACTTAAACCCAGGTTTCCTGAGTCCTCAGTGACTTCTGCTTTTGTCTCCTATCATTTCAGCCATGCAAAGAGAGTTTAAATAAGTGCAAGATACAACCACTCAGATTGGATTGTATGTGCACCTGTTCTGCTGTGGAACATGGCTATGGAATGAATCAAAGTCCACTTATTACTTTTATCTATGTTTCATCTCTCTATCCTCTTCTCCTCGCTCCACTAGGAACATTGCATAAGTTCTTCTGCCCAAGTAGGACCACAGAATCATAGAGTCATTTAGGTTGGAAAAGACCTTTAAAGATCATCAAGTCCGACCATTAATCTAGCACTGCCAAGTCCACCATTAAACCATGTCCCTAGAGACACCCGGGGAAGCAGAGAACATTGTGACTGAACACTCATGTTTTACATCTCTCAGCTTTGTTCTAGGGTGAGATGCTGTGCTATCTCATGGTGGGGGAAGGAGGAGAGCTAAATTTCACTACATCTCCTCTTGCACCTATAACTCAAGTAAAAAAGTTAGTTGTTATATATTTTGGATTCCCCCCATCCCAAATTTTAGGCTTTGATTGTTTGCTTCTTTCTAAATGCAGAAAGGTGTCAGCTAACTAAAATGTAAAAAGAAAAATTAAAAAATACCCTGTCCAAATTCTCCCTCTGTTTATATCATTGGACTTGAAAGTTTCTTTTGCATGTTTTGAATGTGAATATGGCTTTTCTTCTCAGTTTGTCAGAGTACTCTTTGGCCAACACACTTTTTCATTTGTCTATGAAATATGCAGATATAGTAGCTTTTATGCTATTAAAATTATGGAGTACCCATTACTCGTTAAAGCACAGAACCTGTTGTTCTCTTGTAACTTTTATGCAATCAACTTATTGCAGTCTTCCTTCCTTATTTTAAAATGTTCTCATTTTAGTGCACGGTAACTGCAGCCAATGAATTGTGTTGTTTGTCAAGTTCTCTCTCTGACACAAGTTAAATTGCCATAAATCTGGAAAACGATAATTGAAACAGGTGTCATTGACTGGACTGATATTAGTGAAATGACAGCTGAATCTAGATTTGAGCTGACAGCTTGAGCCCCTTGAGATAACTTCTGCTGATAAAATCCAGCCATGCTCTTCTAAAGTAATAAGGGAGAAACTAACAAGATTCTGAGAATTTTCTGCTCTATGTATGGTTGTGTGATGTAGTGGTTCCCAAGAGAAACATATTGCAGAACGCGGTCTTGAATGTGTTTATGCTATCTGTCTGTCTATATGGTAAGTAAATGGCAGACATGTCCATGCTGGTAAACCAAGTGAGCCAGGTATTGAACTTTGGCACTGGCACCCAGAACAGTGACTTGCATCTGTACAGCTTAACATTTTTGTACACCCAAACTTTGACTTTAGCTGTGCTGGGGGATGGGCATCCCCAGCCTGTGCTAACCTCCAAACCATCTGAAAGTGGTCTAAGGAAGTGCTAGACACTAGTGTTTGGACCAAGTAGTGTTAAGGACAGCTCTATTGACACGGCCATACAATACCTTATACCAATGTGGGAAGAATGTATCTGTCTTTATTTAGCTATGTTCTTGGGTTGATTTCAGTTGTACTGTTAACGATAGCATATTTGTATTTAGGATCAAACACAAGGTTAAAGATATAAACCAAAAGTTTTTCCATTATTTGTTTTGTGGCAGGAGTTGCAAGTCTCGGACATAAGCAAAACTTGTTCTGGACCTTTAATAAATAGTTTTACAGTTGCCAGTGGAAAATATGTTTATTCCACAGTTCTTTTTACCTGAGTAGTGATTGACAAGGTCTTCAAGGCACTGAAAGGTTTGCCGTGGAGAGATGTAATACCAATTATTTGGAAGGCGGAAGATCCTGTAATGTTTCACTTGCCTGTGCCGCACTGACAAGGAATATAACCCTGGAGAAAGAGGAGAACTAATTAGACCAAAGTAGGGCCCTAATTCTGGATGGACAGCAGTGACCACAACCATAGTATCTATAAGATGTGGTCCCAGAAAGATCTGAAAAAAACTGAGTGGCCATCCTAATTTCTAGTTATGTAGTATACTTGTATATACATACTTAAGTATAACAAAGGAAATAAAGAGCCCATCATCAGGCCATGAGATTTTGATTGAATTTAAATTTCTGGTGTGTTTTTCCTTTATTTTTGTTGGTATGAGATTTTTTGAAATTGTGTAAAGGAAACAGGTCTTTACAGAAGCTGTTTGCATTCCTCTGAAGTGGGGGACCAGACTCGTGTGCTGGTATGCTGATTTAGTCTGCTCCCAGTAATGCAGTAGCTGTTACCTGATAGTGTAGTCCTGGCAGGAGGTGACAACTTGGATTTTCCTGTTTCTTTGTTCAAAACTATTGTGCAGCGTTTAGTTGGTAAGGGCTGAATGTTGATCCTAAATTTCTTTGAATTTAGTATAGGTATTATGAAACTAATTGGCCTGTGGTATGCAAGAGGTCAGAGTAGACTTATTATTGCCTTCTAACTGTAGTATGGTGATACTAAGATGTGTTCTGGTGCATCAGAAAAAAGGAAGACACCATGTTGCACAGTGGGAGATATATTCCCATTGAAGAGAATAAAAGTATAAAGTGTGTACAGTATAATTCCTGTGTAGCAACGGAATCACTATGAAAGAAAATAAAATTGAAGCTTTTTAATTTTAAAAAAAATTATAAAAGAACCACTGGTTTATGTCGGAAATGCACTTATCAGCCACCCCCGCTGCTTGGCGTGTGTTTTATCGCTTCTTCAGGCAATCTTTTGTGGACCAAGGCAAAGCTATGACTTTTCCTCCATTTAAAAAGTCCCACTGCCTAATATGCTTTGCATGTGACCAAAGTAAATAATAGTGTTTAAACAACTGTGTCTTGTTCGTGCTGATGCCTGTGGAACTTTCCATGGACATCACTAACCCTGTTTCCAGCACCGCTCGTAACGTAGGTGACTGGTGAAGACTGGCATGCTGCACCGGGTGCCTTTAACTTCCCATCACATACATTTTCTGTTTTCGGACTGATCCATATGAAGCAGGACAGGGAGTGAATTAAAGAGCTGTAAAACTATTCATGCCTGAGATCAAGGGCGGGGGGAGGGGGAGGGGGGATCATATTTTCTCACCTTTCCTAGTTTCACTCTCTCTGATCATGAAGGAGCCGACCTTGGTGTTGGGTAGCTGTAGAAGTTCCTCTGCTTTTTCTCTTCCCAGCCCTTCAAATAACCAGCTGTGAAGCAGGAAAAAACAAATTCTGAAATCTGGACACCAGTGAAACAGAGAGCAGCATGTGGCCGTGAAAGTGCCACATTAGCCAGGAAAAGTGACTGCAAAAATAACACTGTGGCTTTCTGTAGTTATTCTCTCAACTATGTCCAGGCATATTTCCACAGTTTATGGAGAAAATATTGCTCTCTTTGAGTTCCATTAACTTTTGTGAGACTAAGAGAAGAGTGAAAAAGGTTTGGACTTATTAGGGAAAACAAAACTTTTCAAGCTGCCTTGATCTGAACAGTTGGGGACATGTCCCTGCGGTATATTGATGACATATCTGTGGCGTTAATTAACTCCCTCTTTTTCATGTAAACCACTTTTGTTAACCTCAAATTGTATTTTATTACATCATAAATAAACCCAAAATAAAACACAATTATTCTGCCTATGCTAGGGAACAGCCCCACCATTTAAGTTAATTGACTTTGGGGGTAAGGGAAAATGGAATTAGTCCTACTGATTTTCACCACAGCTTCGTGCACTGCTGTATTTTGGCATAGCTAGTGTCTAACCGTGCAACTGAGCTTGCTCAGCTGGTGTAGGAGTTACTGACACTTTATTTTGAAGTTGGTTTTGTGTGTTTGATCCAGCCTGCTATCAGCAAAGCGGTCTTGGGGAAGCTTCAGACAGTAGCTTCCATTATCATATCTGTGCCCTGTCTTTGGGAAAGCATTTCTGTTGCAGGAGGATAAAAAAGCATATTAACATCTGAGCACTTGCATAAATTGCAGTAAAGTTCACAGTTCATATGCTTAAAATTAAATGGATATTAAAACTTTTGCCAGAAAAGTGTGTGCTTTAATGTTTTTTTCCTGACTGGTGTCTAGGGCAACAAGAAACCTCTGAACCTTCCTTAGTTCTTCCAGTGTGAGAGTTTACATTCCTGAATGACTTATTAGTCTTTCTATTTGTTCTTTTTGGTCTGTTTTTCATGAGCAACTCTAGCTTAAATTTTACCCTTTGTAAATACTAAAAATTCTTTCTAAACAAGGTCTGTTTATCAATGTCTTAAAATTAGAGATCAGTCTGTGCAACAGAAGTATTTTAAATATCACAATTGAGGGGTTTTTGACCCTTTCCGGCATTTAATACTAGGATTTTCCTCTTCATATAATCTAAATTTAGATGTGGATTTGATGTTCTCAGATTCCAAAGGAGCTATTTTAGACTGTCAATAAATAAAATTTCTGTCTGTGTGGTCACTATTGGCATTGTTTTGATTATGACCCCGAATAACTCATCAGGGCAGCATATGTAGAAACATAGCATTGAAAGGCTATAGGAAATGCATTTACTTACCCATGGTAAACCTTTGCTACATATTTTCCTGGAATATAGTTTTCTCGACCTGTTGTAAGGGAATGGACTCTCCACCAGCCTCCTTCACTGTGTGAAAGTAAGAGAAGGAATATTTTCAGATGAACTTTCAGTGCTCCTTGTCATTTTGGAAATTAGTTAAGACATACAGATTAGCTTGTAATTTTCTCTCTGTGTTCCTAAATCTATGTATTCAGAAAGGGACCAAAGTTTGTTTCATTTAGGGTAGTTCCATTTATAAACCTACATCAGGATTAAATTTGGACACAGAAATAAGCTACATTTGTTCCATTTAAATTACGTAAGTAATAAAATGTTTTTCTGTAGTTAAAAGAAGAAGAGTAAATACTCGGTGGTTAAACCATGCTGTGCTCTGCCTGCCCACAGTTAGACTTGTACTGGTATCCAAGATGTTCAGGTAATGGCTGAGTATGTTGTGTCTGGACAGCCCTGTAGTCACTCCTGTAACATCAGGGCAGAGACGTGAAGCCTGTCTGCCCGGGGACAGGTTTTCAGTCTAACAGAACCTGGTTCATGGTTTGCTCTTTTCCTTTTCTTCAATGAGTTGCTGACCAGACTCCAATAAAAAAGACCTCATAGCTGAAACTAGGTGGCTAGGCATACGTTTTTTTCACTGATATATCTTAAGTTCTTGGTGTGATACTGAATGCTGGCTTTGGCTTTTGAATCCCTTAGAAAGGGCAGGGTAACAAGAATTTTCACAGGGATGCTGCGGAGCTTTAGTAATTAGTGCAAGGATGCTGATGATTGATGGGTTCTCTCCACCTTTTCCTTTAAGACTTTGAATCCAAATCATAGTGTGTCTTGTGTTTGAATGTTTTTGTTTGTTTGGTTGGTTTTTTTTTGTGGGCATTCATATAAATGGTCCCAAATAATGCCTGGACCGCAGACCAGAGTCTCAGTGTATGTCAAAACAGCTGAGTTGAAAATACTTAGATTAAACTTCCTGAGTTATAGCTGCTGGGACCATTGTCCAGAATGCATACATTGAGGGAAAAAGGGAAGTGTCTACTGCTCAGAGCTGGAAATTTCAGGGTCCCACAAGTTTTATTTGTGGGTTTCCAGCTGACGTGAAATTATCTGTAAGAAGTTTAGGTTATTTTGTTGTTTTTCTTTTCCCCATAACTCTCCCAGACAGAACTAAGAATTGTAACAACAAAAAAACTGAGAGACTCAGCATCTCCCTTCTGCCAAACTGTAATATTACTAACCCTGAAAAATCCCTATGGTGATTAAAAGTCCCAGAGCAGCGCATCTCTCCTGGGGCAGGAGCCACAGAAATTACATAGATTGGGGGATCATTGGAGGACATCTGTTTTGACTTCTGCTAGCTAAAGGCAGTTGGTCATCTGATAATGAAAGGTGCCTGACAAGTGTGGAGAGTGAGACACTGTGCCAGTGGTGCTTATCTAATCCTGCCAACCCAGAGCAGGCACAAATATCTGTGAGGAGTTGTATTTTCTATGGGGTTCCATATATCATGTTCCTGGCAGGATTTGTGGGGCTGATTGCCACTACACGTAACTGTTTTGATAGAAGGCTGAAAAGCTGCCATTATGGAAGCAATATGTGCTGCTTGCTCATGCTGGCTTCTCCGTGGTGACTCCTCATCGCTTGTGCTCTGGTTGTGCCTGCCATGCTGCTCTTCTCTTCCACTGCATTTTGCTTCTTTGAATGATTTGAGAAAATTATTATACCCACAGCTTATGTCCAGCAAGAGTCTGCAGCCAAACAGCTCCTGTTAACATCAGCACATACCCCAGTAGGGAAGAACAGGTCCTTCATTAGGACACTATACTTTGCGTAGAGCATTGGAGTGCTGTCTTCTGTGAACAAGCTGATTCAAAATAGGAAGAGGAAAGTTCCCATGGAGGCTTGCTTTGGCTCTTGTTTACTATTAGCAGAAGCTGTTGATTATGGCATGATAGACAAACATGACAAAAACTGCTGCTACTGAAGCCTAGCTCTTTTAGAAGTTGTTCATCCAGTAGATCACACTATGCAGCAGATGTATGCATATGATATGCCACACATATAATTCCCATTGACACAGGCATATGTAGTTATGTGGTGGTGTGATGTCGTAGCCGATGAAAGCTGGGAGTGAGGCTTTAAGCTGGAATTTCCAAGCCAAAGCAATTGTTGTATCATGTCGTGTATGTTACGCAAACTGCAGCAGGGTTTTAACAGCTAGAATTTACCAGAGAAGAATTCCCCTGCTTCAGGGAAGCCCTCCATCAGCAGAAAATTCATCTAGTGATATTGTCTGAGCCTTGTGACCTCTAGGTTTAGGGAGAAAGCACTTTGTCAGGAGAACATAACTGCAGCCATTCTGGGTCAGACCAAAGGTCCACGTAGCCCCATATCTTGTTGCTGACAAAGGCCATTGAAGGTCACGGTGGCCTGGAGAAGAGTCCGAGAATTCATTAGTTGTCTGTGATACTACTCTTGAGTACTTCTGTCCTTAAACCATTTCACACTCTGACTTGCTCAGGTAGAGATTTTTTTTACAAATTTAGAAATCCTTAGAGGATTTCTCTGCTATGAATGTATCTGGTCTCCCCTTAAATCCATCTGCTCCACCAGCTGCAAAAATGAAATCTTTTATTTCTGTTTAGGCAGTGGAAACAGTGGCTGTGGGGCCAAGTAACTTCTAGGATGTCACTGTGAGCCGATATGAGCTTTGCATAAAATAATATCAAGGCTTCTGGTTTCCATTTTTTAAATGTGTGCAAGAAGTGTGCTTACTCCTGAGTGTGGCAATATTTACATTATTCCTAAGGTCAGTCTGAAGTAGTGCTCTTAAGTCTACTTCCTCTGAGGCTCATAAAACTTTGGAGTGGAAGTGGCTGGGAAATCTTTGACCTTCACCTCACCCCCCACTAAGAAAATGAAGAACCAATTGAAAAGTTAAGAAGAAAAAAAGCTATTTTTTCATTTTATTTTTGTTGCAGTTGCCTAAAATCTAGGGTGAAATTCTAGGACCCAATCATAAAGGAGTTAGGCAAAAAGCATGTGAGAGAAAATGAGAGACACACTTGACAGAGAAATTCAGAATAATTTTCATTTTCTATATGATCCAAACTATTTTTGCTCTTACTCTGTTTTCCACTGACATAGGAAGGATATTTTCTCACAATAGTTTTTCAAAGCAGAATTCTGTTTTGAGTCCCACTTTAGAATAGAACCCGAATCCAGCTTCAGAAACCACATCAGAGGAATCCAATCTGAAATGCCAAATCCTTAAACTATAGGGAAATTTACACCATGGATAAGTATCCTTCCTTGCAAATTCTGAACTCAGTTCATTTTGCTGAACTGCACCCAGTTTGGGCCAGGTGCATAAAACAGAGCTTTGCATCATTTGTTACAAAAGCTAACTTAAAAAAAAAAATAAAAATGGATCAACTTACTCTGATAGCACACGTAGTTTTTCTCCTACGTGAAATATAGGTTGGCTTATGTCTGCTGAAGGATAGTCATAGAGGACAGCAAGGAAATCACTCTCTTGACCTGTTAAAGAAAGAAAATGTCACTTAAAAATAAGGTAGAGTTCTGAAGCAGAAATAGATTTTTCATTATGTATGTTATATTTTACATAGTAGCTCAAATGGGAAAAAAAATCTCTCACTCTGAAATGTCACCTGGTAAACATAAAGGGCTAAAGATGACCCTATAACTTTATAAGAAGAATGTGAAGATCTTAGAAATGAAAAAAAAGTCATCTGGTTAATTGTAAGCAACTAAATTTAGGCCACTTTTTCTAGTAATTACCATATTTAAAGGACATATTCAGTTTGAAACTAGCAAAATTAGTAAGTATTTATAGTATTAGGAAGTAACCCAGTTTGATTAATGCCACTGTCTCTAAATTTCTCCAGCTACACTTTTGAGCCAAGCTGATGCATTATGTTTAAGGAAAGAAAGATGCATGTTGAATTGTTCCATCATTTAACACCACTGGTACTTTTCAAAGGTATGAAATTAGATTAGGTCAAGGGCAATAAGAGTGCAGCCATTATTGCCCATTTCCCATCACTTTTCAAAATTACCTTGATGAACAGCCAGAGGGCTTTGTTCTACCCCCTTGTGTGGAAACTCTCCTAGAGGTAGCACAGGATGCCCTTATCTTCAATTTAAGAAGAGAGGCAACATGGGTGTTTAAAATTAAATCATTGTGCAACTGCAATTTGCAGAACTGAGGTCCATAAAGAGATAAGAAGACCTTTTACATCAGTAGGGATGACTCTGGGTCTTGACAGCACTGTGTAGGACATAGGCTGAGTCTCCTGGGCTTCTGAAGGATGCAACGGGCACTTTGTACAAGACAAGGACTATCAAATGTTCGAGAGCTCCTCATCGAGCAGGAATCTCTGGTGCCCAGTAAATGCTGACTGGTGAGAGATTCAGAAATGTGTCATGCTGAGTGTTTTGGGCTCTTTGGCAAGAGGGATCATCTTGTAACAGGCTGCCTGTGTTTCTCCTGGAAATGCGTCCCTTCCCTCTGCACATTTCAGTACCCTCTGCCAGAACACAGAAGACAAATCTTTCCCTCTGCCTCCAGCAGGATCAGCACCCCGTTCCTCCATAATACCATCCAGCAGTACGTCTGCAGGGGTGGTCTGATCTCCACTTGCCCACTCTGGGCAGCTCAACATGTGCAAAAAAAGGGAATGAATTCAGGGGAGGAGAGAAAGAAATTAGCCAGAGAGACACACTTCTGTATCTTGTTAGATTTTCTTGTTTAATATAGATTCCTTATCAATTTGTCTTTAAGGAAGACATTTTTTTAGGGAAATCTAGAAACAGCATCCTGAATGAGTGCTGAGACTGGCTCTGTGTTTGCAGCCTCTGTGTCCCAGGGCCTTACAAATAACTCATAGCGATAATGATGAGAGGCTGAAGGAAACATGCAAGTCTGCAGAAAAGAAATATTTTCAAGAGGAGAGATTGTACACTTGTTATCCTTACAGCAGTGATAATGAAAATATACATATTAAGAAAAATATTCCACATCTGTGGCTTAAAGGAAATAAAAAGCAGTGTTTTCTCAGTTGATTATGAGTAGCTGTTTGTTGTTATGTTATAGGGACTTGTGTTATGCAAAGTAGCAGATCATTTTACCTTCCTAGTCAAACTGACTAAGCATTTTTAGTTGTGCTAGCCTTTGCCTATTGAAGTAGCCCCACAATATGGTTACTGAGCATCCTTATGGATGCATAGTTGGCAAGAGTCTGGAATAGACATTAATTAGTTTGACAGTGTGCCATGGTTTTCTTAGTTGGTCAGTGTCACTGATTTAAACAGGACTAGTCCAGTACCTTTGTATTAATCAGCCAACTGCCATGATTAGTCTACTGTAACTTATTATACAATTAGTTCAACTATACTGAAGAAATTCTGTGCTGAGCGTGCCTTTGATTGCTTCCCTGTTCTGCACTAAAAATTAAGACACCTTCTCTGTCTATGAAACTGCTTAGTACCTGAGGCTAGTGGGACCTACGTATTGGTGTTGAGTCTTTTGCAATGAAGCAAAATCTTCACAAGAAATAAATGTCAGAAGGTACATTGTAAGAACTGCAACATGAGGATAAAGTGCTGTCACCTAATTTCTCATTGCAGATTGTTAGAAAGCAGTTCTATACAGAATGTCATTTTTTTAGCTTAATGACAATATCTTTAGCAATGCTTTTTTAAAACTTATGCTGTTTATTTGTAAATGTTTTGTTTCCATATTGAAAGGGTGGAAAACAAGTGCTTTTCTGCTCTCCTTCCTTGTGTACTGGTGGTTTGCATTTCGTTATGCGCTGCGGGGTATGTGACCTTTTCTCTGCTCTAGCAAGATCTGCATTAGTTTGCTTACACTTTCACCTTTATATTCATTTTTGTTTCAATTTTGCATGTTAATTTGTAGTCCTGAAAAGGAAGGAATTAATCATAGTGTTGGCTGCCGCATCCATGCAAACGTTACCTCTTAAACTACATGTACTTATATTAGAGTGAAAGTAAAGGGGTTTTGTACTACCAAAACCTTTAAACCCTCACACTCCACAAAAAAACCCTCATTTTAATTGGTATTTAAATCAAACCTCACTGGGGTTTTTGGTCATGTAAAGTACCCCACCGCACTCTACAACTTTTCACAAAAAACATACTGGCTTCTTTCAAACACAAAAACCTCGAAACAGGGACTAAAATATTACCCTCTTTCTCCACACCTTAATTTCACAGTGATCTAATAGATTTGATCTGATGAGCTCCCCATGCTTTTAAGTTGTAAAAGAAAAAAGACGATTTGACTGAGCTTTTCTAACACAACCTCTCCTCCGCAGTGCGAGGGTAGGTTACATCTGAAATGGAACAACTCAAAAGTTAGAGTGGAAAGGTCGAAGCACCATCATTTCCACTGAATCAGGTGTTAATTTGGGTTGGGTTTTTTTGTAGGAGTAGAAAATGAATATGAAATGCATGCTGGTTTTAGATGTCTGCATCCCTGGATGTCGAGAGGTGTGAGACTGAATATTGCATGCTTCAAATAATTCATTGTGAATGGACTACGAAGCACTATTAGAGAGTAGGGATAGCATAGGCAGAGCATCCAGATCCAGTTCATCACCCTCAAAAAACCACTGTGCTGTGCCCCTGTGTGGTCCCTGTCTGGAGTGGGAATGAGCTGCTCAGAGCTCAGCTCCCTCCATCACCCCAGCTTTACTGCCCAGCAGAAATGCTGTGATTTATGGCATGGCGCGTACCAGAGAGGGTAAAGGAGGGCACCCGTGTGTGTCTGGGAGGCTGTGCAGCAGCCGTAAGGTGTGGCTACAGAGTCGCTCAGACGTACCCAAATGAGATCTAAACCAGCCAGCTTGGGAACTGAGAGTTATGCAGGTGCAGCTCAGTAAGGATTAACCCTTGACTCAGAGTCCCAAGGGAGAAAAGAGACGGGGGTGGGCTCACATCCCCTGCTGACCCCTTGCTGCTGTAGCTGCTCTGTTATCAGTACCTAGGTTGTGTCAGGGATGCCCACACAGTGTGCTTTCCGATGGAGTGCAGTCATATTTGGAGTTCAAATGCCTCCTGGAAAAATGCAGCTTTTGCACTGTTCCCTTTTTCAGGACCAAGACCAATGCACTGGAGGTGAGGAAAGCACAAGGTTTTGCTTTCAGTGCAGCTCTCTGGCAGCATGAGGGGTTTATTGGAGTCTGATGAATGCATTCACGCTGCAGATCCAGTCTGCAGACTCCAGTTATCTGTTTTCTTCCCATTTCTTGGTTATTCTTTCCTTTCTTTCCGTTCTGTTTCATTCCTTCCTTTTATTCGCTGAAATGAGCCAGCGTAAAACTAATAACTGTTGGGACTGTTGTAAGTCTGTGGATTGGATCTTGGTCCACCTCACTTGAAGGTGGCTGTTCCTGGCCTGTGGGAAATCTTCCATGTTTGGTGATGTGATTTGGAGTTTGAGCTGCTCAGGAAGGCAAAAAGATGCAAACTCATTGGATTAACCTTAATATATGCTTTTAGTACTAAGTTCCTTTTCAAAAGTCTATTTTCATTGGATTTGCATGACAGTACTGATGCTTGTCTTCCTGACTTTAATTACCAATGTTTAAGCCATTATGAATAATGCTGGTCTGATTCAGACTAAGAGTTTGATCCAAAGAGCTATGCAGGCTCTTAAAGTTGCCTTTGGATGCTTAAACACAGCTGTTCAGTGGAATGTCACCTGTGTGAGTGTCTGAGACATCCCTCCGGCCTTGGCACATGCCACTGCAGCTACGGGAGACTTGTCCCTCCCCAGGTAGCAGCTGAAGGTCAGGCAGGATCTGACAAAGCACCTTTCTAGATGTGCTAGATGTGTAGGAGAGTGCAAGTAGATGGAGCCCTGAATTCCAAAATGGGTAATTTCCCTTTGCCATAGCTGTGCTGTCAGTGTTTGCTGAGTTATCTTTTAGGGGTAGGATCTATTTACTTCACTGAAAAGGATGCAGTTGGCTTTAGCTCTGCTCAATCCTGACTTTTAGCATGCGCGGGAACAATACAAACTTGGTCATAGCCACGGCAGCGACCCCTCACTCCCCTGCTCGTCAGCGAGGTCCCGCTCAGAGTGTGTGCGTGTCTCTGCTTTACGGTTACGGTATTTGTGACAGAAGGTGCTGGGAAGATTAACATTGGCCCTCTTCTGCACAAAAAATTAAACTGTCATTTCATGTTATGGGCCTCTGAGTAGCCTTAACGGATCTTGGCCTCTGCTTTATTAGCAGTTAGGGCTACACTGATAGCCTGTATCAGCTATTTCTTGGCCATGCTAAAAGCAGGGCTGGTTTCCTTCCAGCACTAACGAAACCAGGCTGATTCCCTATCCCTATAATAATGAGAAGCACAACCGGACCGTCTTTCATGGAAAACCCCCAAATTTTAATTAATGCCTCCCCCTCTAAAAAAAACACCCAAAACAAAAAAAGCAAAACTGCTTTCTCTTCCTCACCTTTGGGGAGTGATTTATTGCAGCTCTCGCACCAGCTGTCTGTCGTGCTGTGACATGAGCGCTGAGGCTGTACCGACTCTCCTCCCGCTCACTCACAGTTTGGGAGTAGCAGTCGCTGAATCCCTCTTGTTTTCCCCCCTCAGACGCATCAGCGTTATCAGCCTACAGCGGGAGGGAGGGGGGGGCTTTGCAACCTGCTTTTTTTCCCGTGTGGATGCATAGGGCAGATGTGTTAGATCCCCCTTTGGCAGCTTGGCCTGTGAAATGTGTATTTCTGTATAACCTTTACGGATAAACCTGTTGACACGTTGGCCGCGTGCTACTTTTAATGCAACTGTCTGACAGCGGACTTCAGGTTCAGTGCAAGCATAACATCATTAAAGTTTTCAACCTTAAATGAAGCAAAACCAAATTTCAAGAACAAATTTGTACAAAATACCACATGCAAGCATGTCAAAATACAGTGTTTCTGGTTTCTGAAGTAATGCTTCAGTGCTTTCTGCTTTGGAAGGAACGTCTTTCAGGGAGCACCAGCAAATAATAGTTTCAACATTTGGGTTTTTTAATTAAAATACTTCTTGCAAAATGAGCTAGAACGTACCTAAAAATAAGCCCTGTCTAGAGGATGCCCTGCTTCTCCCACAGTCAGGATCTTGCCTGCTTTTACGACGTCAGGCGGATGAAGGAAGACACACAGATGGATGTAACGTATATTTTGAACATCTTTTTCTCTTGAAAGAAATTAAATGAGTGCTTACCCGTTTGGCTCGGCACATTTGTTTCTTCAGAGGCTCTCGACGTTTTCACAGTATTTCCCATTGCGCTCTCTAATTCCGTCAAAGCTCTTCAGAACTGAATCAAAGGAGACATTGAAATTAAACATCAGAATAACACCTGCTGTGCCAACAGATGAGAAATGACCTAGTTTGGGTGTCTCCAACTTTATACAGTTTTGCTTTTGAGAACTCTTGCACCAAATTCATGTGAAGTTTTACATACTTGCTAAACTCTCACCACTTTGGTGCTTTTATCAGGGGAATAGCAGAAAACCACAGCTAGGGAAGTTGCTCAGAAGAACGCAATGCAGTAAAAGTTTCCATTACCAGCACCTCAGCACAATAGGAAGTCACAGCGAAACCATGCCCGTACAGTCATTTTGTACACAAAATGTTCTTTTCAGCAGTTGGATTTCTGAAGCTACAAAGAAATCAATTAGATTGATGTTCTGTTTTTCAGCACTGTGTGTCTATTATGTCGCTTTATTGCCGAACACTAAGAATGTTGTTCAGTAGGTTCTTTCTGCTACACTTGTGCTCTCAGCGAATGTGGTCAATGTTGTTTTTCCTCTTTTTTCTTTTTTTTTTTTTTTAAAGTAACACTTTTCCTCAAAGTGTTTAATTTCACAACACTCCTCCTGCATAAAGCCAGTGGTGCAAATGCTTCAGCCACTTATCTTAAGTCTTGGTGGATGTACAAGAAATAGTATCAGACAATTGTGGAACTGAATATCGTGAAAAGGAACGTTCCTTTTCATGGCTTTACTGCTCCCACGCTAATTCTGCCTGACAGATGACAGAGAGAAAAACCCTTTGGATGTGGAAGGTGTCTCATGCTATGGTATATTTTCAAAGGCAGAGGAGAATAAGCTCTATCTGTTCAAAATTGTACATTAAATCAAAATAACTCAACACTGCTAGCTGATAGCTAATTATTTTTAAAAAATATTTTTCTGTCCGTTGCCCCATGGAAAAGATAACAGGAGCTCTACCAGAATCATGTGACTATTTGCTAAACTCAGGTGAAATCTGCATCTTTAAGTCTTTTCTAGCTTAAATATTTCAAAGATGATGGCAGCCTGTGGTATGCTGCTCTTTACTTACAACAGGCTGGAACCTGATGGTTTTAGCTGGGGAATTGTCTAACTTGGGAAGCAGTACCGCTGAAATCAGAGAGACTTTATTACTAATTGTCTTTTAGAATAAGATTGGCAGAATTGAGTATGTTACTTAATTTCATAAATTTTTTATATCTTACAATGAGTTTAGGGAGACACCCTGCAATAAAAAATGCCGTTCAAAAGGAAGAGAATTTGTCTCTTACCAAATGCAAGTAGATCAGTGCTAAAACAGATGGTAATGCACAGTTTGACTCCACCTCATCTCATTTGCAAGCTTCTTAGTGCTTGTTCCCCAAAGCTCTTTGCTAGAAGTCTCTGTGTCACTGGCCAAATGGCACATCACCCTTTCACTGCCTGCACTCAGGAGCTGGCTTGTGGCACATCTGTAGGATGCAGCTGTGCCAGTGCCTTTCTGACAAATCTCTGAAATGGGCTTTCACAAGACCAAAAAAATGTTTTGTTGCCTGATATAAGAAGTCTACAAGCTGAATAAAAAAATAGGCTTAAATTTAAATAACTTATTTCGATATCCACATTTGAATAAAAGGTTCTCTCTTGATAACAAACACAAAATCATTCTTCATTTAAATGCACTTAAGTTTCTAAAACTAAAATCAGAATTCATTTTGGCAGGTATTGTCTACTTGCAAGATTATAATTTACTGAACTAACTATGAATATTTTTTCATATTTTTTTTTATCCCATTAAGAATAAGAGGTATATGCATAGGAATAGTGCAGCCAGTACTTTGGCTACAAATATTACAGATGTTCCTGGCTCATCTTCAAATTAGCCAGGAGAATTTTCTGGGCACAGGAATAAAGAGCTCAACAAGGCTGAAAAAGTCAGCCAGGGAAGTGGGATGAATACCTGGATAGATAACCTCTGCTGAGCTCTGTGCTGTCATAGCTGCATTTTTGGAGTACTTGAAAAGGGCAGTTCAAATCTGGTGAAGTGTATAGTAAGCAAGCTGCAGTTACCAAAGCTTTTTTGCACTTCCAGATAGGTGCCAAGCATGGCAGCATAAATTTCTTATGCTCATCTATAATTTTAACACATGCAATTGTTATTTACATGTGAATAGTACTTGAATTTTGTGTCACAAAAGTATGGAAAAATAAAAATAATGCAGTCCTACCTCTGTGTACCCATTTATTCTGGGTCTTGGTATTTGAGGGCCAGGAGAGCAAGTCATCCTACTAGCGATCAGAGTTGTGAGAGTGCTTTCAAGGGCTTTTTTTCCTACTCTTAAGGTACAGTGGATACAATTTTTAGGTGTGCTTGAGTCACTTTGGAAAGTGATACGTAGCATTTGTACAGGATGGAAAGAGTTCTGAAAACTTTACCTCAGATGCACAAACTTTGTAAAAGCACGGCATGTTTGAGCAAGGCATCTTCATTCTTCTAGATGGTATTTAGGGATTGAAACTCTAAACATTGCTTTAAAAATACCTGGTGTGTTTTTGAAGGTTTGCTTATAGGTAGTTTTTAACTAAGCTTCTTGCTGTCTAGTCCACTTGGGTTAAGTACCAGACAACTGGCATATGCCTACTTTGTATTTTTGCAGAGTACATCCAAAACTGACCTGGCTCATTTCGGCCATACAAACTGTCACTTTATATGATCTTGTTCTTCTCAAGGGACCTCTGAAGTCAACAGGACAGAGCGTGCAGCTCAATGCTGCTGCTTTAGAGGTGGAAGAGTCTGACTTACGGAAAATACAAATGTTATAAAGTACTTACGGTAAGAGTGAAGAGCAATGGCGTTTTGGACTTTGATGTCACTAGCGTGACAGTTTGCTGTGTCTCATTATATTTTCCATACTGTTTTGCTGTCACTAATTAACCATTGGTGGCAGCATAAAGTCTTGAAAGGGACAGAGAGTTCAAGGTGTTCTCTAGACTCATGGCAGAAGCGTTCAGTAAAAAAAGGCAAATGGAAAGCTGTGACCACTGCTGTTGATGTACTTATCCAAAGTGATTAAAAGGAAAATGACAGATATTAGACTAGGTTTTACCGCTAAGTCCACTTGTCATTACACATTTGGGCAGCGTAAAAGTGCCTATAGTCCAGTCAAAGGTGGTGGAGGGAATGCCCTGAGGTATGGCTCAACTCGTAGGCATTTTAAAATGTGACGGAAATGGAAGAAATGGGAAATTTTATTTGAAATGGAGGGGGCAGAATATTGTTTCTACTTACTCACTGGCAATGGCGTATCACTGTGTTTAGAGTAACAGTGTATGAATTAGCATCCTAAGTAATTCTAAACCAACAGTGCACATCACTCTCAAGTGTGTGATAGAACTGAATGGCTTAAGTAGCTTGTGCTGGCATCAAGTATTGGCAGTGCAATACAAACCCACTGAATCACTATATGATAAACTGTATGGTGGTTTTCTGAAATTTTGAGATGCTCTGCAAAAATTGACTTACAGGAAACTGTAGAGCATCTTGTGGCTGAGCTGATTTTTTGTCATTTAAGTCAACAGCGGAACATTAACAGTTTTATAGATGATATTCTTTTGAAATGGAGAACCTGATCCAGGCACTGCATCTGATTTAAACTCGGTGACAGAGCTAGGGATACGAGTAGGGGTGGCATCCCTCTCTTGTAGAAGCAGATAATTTTGCCAGATCCAAAGAAAATCATTCAGTGGGGGTGGTTTGGAAAGAATAAAGGAGAGGTGGTAGACTTTAAGTTCACCTTGCCCTATCAACCCAACACCCTGCATGGAGGAGTGCAGCTGCTGTTCAGCTCGGAGGAACCGCCGTGCTGCTGGGCTGCAAACCAAACTACCTGCAGGTGAACGGGCGGCTTTCCCTGCTCGCAGGCCACCTCTTCACCTTGATTTTAACCGTTCAGGTCACATATTTGTAGCCTTCCACACTTTGGTCCTTCCTTCCCCCCGACATTTCCACTTGTGCACATGGTGTTTAAGGAAAGCCAGTGCTGCAGCCATTGCTGTTTGCAAACGCACAGCTAGTGGGGTTTAGTGATCTTTACTGCTTTATTTCTGCTGCCAAGAGGAAGGTAAGGAAACACCAACAAATCATGTCCTCCTTCGTGTCCTGTTTATCAGTGACAGAACTCTCGGCAGATATGAACTCTTCACCTGTCAAGACTGGAATCTCATTGACCTACATAGTGGGTCCCAAAAACCTGTGGTACAATTTACACCTTCCGTTCCTGTGTGCAGAACAGGTAGCAATGATTTCCTCTCACAGAATTTGTTCTCTGAGAAAATGCGCTTCTGGAGCATTTAAATAGCACGGCATATGGGAAAGTCCATCACTTTCTAAGAACTTTTTCAAAGTCATATTTAAAATGATTGAGAATTAGTACATACAGAGAAATTAAAATAATAAGAGAAATAAAAAGGCAAAATAAGCACCTGAGTAAAGCCTCTCTGCAAGGAATATTGCAGACTAGTAAAATTAGGACATTCATCATTCCTGAGATGATCTTATCTCTTTTATTTTTGTACCTGATATTCACATCTATACCGCCAAGATCTTAAAATTTAATTCTCAATAAGGTTCACAGGTATTGTCTGAATCCCATTTAGTTTGAATACGAAAGTACCAGTATCCTGTTATTTTTCATGTGGGGAAAAAAAAAGCAGCTTATATTTCAGAAGCTGTGTATTTTTTTTGGTGTTTTTCCCTTAATTTGTCATTAATCAAAATGAGCATCCTTTCAGCTTTTAGATACTTGTACCTTTGCGCTTAGAAAGAATCATGTAATGCTGTAATCAAGGTAATTCACATAAACATGCAACTATGAAACAACACAGAAATACCACATTATGCAAACTTCTAACACTTTGAATAAAAAGCCCACTAATCTGCCTGTGACATTTCTCATATTTTGGGTTATAGTGAGCTGCAATTTGCTTCGGCATAAGGTCCTGTGCGTCTGTCTTACTGTGAGCTTTCAGGAGAAATACTCCTTGTCCCTTCTATCTTTAGTACCACTCCTTATGAAAAGGATTGAGGCAGGCTTTTCTATTTCAACCTTTGGTGGTACTTGAAATCCACGGTCTGAATACTGCCATTGTTAATGAAATAGAGCTCCCTTTATATAAATAAAATTGAAACATTTGGTCCCGTATGCAGATAATCTAAAATGTATCAGAGCAATGATTACCTTTAAATGCTAGGCATGATAGTCCAGGTTGCAGTATTTCTCAAAAAAAAAGCCGTAGTCATAATACTGCGCTCATGCTGCCAGCAAGGTTTAGCTGATCAAGTCGAGGAGCAGCCGGTCGAATGAGTGTGTTGTGAAGTTCACGCTGTCATG
The DNA here is from genome assembly GCF_000708025.1 of Charadrius vociferus. Lineage (NCBI taxonomy): Eukaryota > Metazoa > Chordata > Aves > Charadriiformes > Charadriidae > Charadrius > Charadrius vociferus. Next base: position 8,344,298 of record NW_009647595.1, read on the forward strand.
TAGAGCAGCATTTGCCAAACAGGCCACATACTTCCTCTCTGAGAAATAAGGAAGGCTCAAAGTGTTTGCAACAGATGAGGTTCCTGTTGCAAGTCACTACTCAAGACACTTTTTATCTAAGGGCTGAGGAAAACGGGGGGATTTTCAACGTATTGCATCAGGGCTGCTTTAAGCAGATATAAAAAATGAGCAAAATAACCTGTTTTATGTTACTTACACAGAAAGGGTTTCTCTTTCTCCTTTTTTTTTTCTTCTTCCAAATTTATTTATCCAGGAATGTTCAGTCCCCAACTGTTTTGTTTTATGTAGTTTTGCTAGTTTCTTCAGACAGACAGGAAGAAGCATGAAACTTTGTTTTCCATTCTTATTGAACCTGGATGGGAATGCAAGGTTTGCTTTCTTCTTTAACATTTCTGTCTGCAAATAATTGAATCTCAATATCAGCGATAAAAGATATGGAGTGAAAGCCTGTCTCTGAAGCACGTTTTCACATCAGCTGTACAAAGTGCAGAAGCAGAAGCCTCCGGACCTCTCTCATCTCAGTGTCTGAGATGGGGAAACCAAGATACTAGCCTGTTAAATTACCTGACTAAATTCACTAAGGAATATAGTACTGCAAGATATGAATATATAAGTCAAAGGGATTTATTAAGGTTTGCCCTTTGCTTTTATAATCGAGATGTGATCTGTAAAGCTTATATACTTAATTTTGTATAGTAAAATTAAAAAAACCAAAATCAACAAAACACAAAACCAACCAAAAAAAAACCCCAACCAAACAAAACAAACAAAAAAAAAACCCACCAGGAAACCCAAGCAGAGTTTCTACTTCACACCAGAGTAGCTCTGAGTAGATACTCATTATAATGCCAATCTGTTTGACGATGAAAACTAAAAATTGAGAAGTGTGGGAGCTGTTGTGTAATCGTTATTGGAACCAGGAGACGGTGATCAAATTCCCAAAGCTGTGCCAAAATTTGGAGCTACGGTAATTACAGGAGAATATCCTTTCTCTTTGATGGGCTGTGGTAGCAGTCCTCACCTTGAAGGGACAGGAAAGCATTAGGGAGCTTGATAAGCAAATCAGTCTACAACACAAAGCCATGACATCGTTATAGCCAGTGCTCTGGGGAGCTGTTTTTACCATATTGCCCTATGATTATCCCTGCCAGTTACATTTTGATTGTTTAGGACCTTATTGATGTGGCATGCACGTTTCCTAAAGGCATTCACCAAATGGATGTACAACGTTTCTGGAGGTACTAAAAGATCACAGGTTGGGGGATGTCTGCACCACACGTGGTAATAGGCGGGGGCAGAGTTCTTGATCCTTCTCACCAGTATCTGCCTTAGGGTGGCTCTGACGGTCTTTGTGTCTTTGCAAGAAGTCACGTCACGTCCCAAGCTGTGTTCACAAATGGGACAGGTCTCAGACTGAGCAGGAAAGATTGGTCATACTAAAGACGTTGAACTTGCTTGATAGAACATGCTCCATTGGAAACACAATAAATCTCAGCTGTGGTTTATACCACACTTGTAGAAAACAGATGAGTTCCCGGTGGAGGGAGGTAGATAAAATTCTCCATTTCCATATCGTTTCTGCCTGTTTCTGGTGGCTGTTTACCCTTGTGCAACGATGAGAACCAGTTTACCCTTTCAGTTCACTCAGCTAATAACTTGTTTTAAATGACAAAATAATTGATAAGGTAATGTTTACATCTAAATGGAAGAAAGTTTTGATATGAATTAAGTGGGGCTTGATATGTCATCTTAAAAGTATTCATATCCTGTTATTTAAGTCACTAACCTGACACAGGCACTCAGTGAGTCACTTGAGAGAGGAAAGCTGCACTTGCAGGACTGCCTCTGATTACAGCAAAGATGGATTTGCCAAGAGTCATGTATAAAAAAGAAATCTTCAAAGTGTTATTTTTGATAGAAGAAAGGGGACCCTCTCCTTTCCCCCATTTTTATCTGGAAATCACAGTTCTGGTAGATGGTTATGGAGGGAGAAATTATTATATCTCAGTCTCCCTTTCCATTCCTGGACTGACCAGCCAATTCCCTGTTACACTTCATGTGCTAACGTTTGCCACATCTGCCACAGAGCTGATAGAGGCTCCCCAAGCTGGTCCCAAAGGTTGCTACTCCTCCAGGTTGTTGAAGACAGACTTTGTCTGAAAGCCTGGAAAAAATGACATTAACATCGCTACATAGAGCCCTGTAACCCTGGTGTGTTGTAAGCGCTTGCCACTGTGCAGAATTAGATGTTTAAGGAAAAGAAATGCAGGATAGTGAAATACAACCTTGCAAGAAAAGAAAAAAAAAAGGCCCCAAATTGACAACAAGCTCTGAAAATACCTTAAATCCAGACTTTTAGAGAAAAATCTGTTAAGCTAATAGGAAAGAAGAGTTAGTAGTCACTTCATTGCAGCTTGCTTATTTTTGCAGGCAGAAAAAAACAGGATATCAACAGACTCTTTAATCTGGCATTAACTGAAACTCAAGACACCGTCAAAGAGAAATAAGGTGCAGTTTTCTGTCAGTGGAGTGAGTATCTTCAGGCGCCAACTGCAAAGGGGAAGATTGCTGTATCCATTTCTCAGTGTCTCCGAGCCCAGCTTAAATGCTTCACGCAGGATGAGGCTTTAGTCAAACACGAGCCATGTTTTAAGTGATAGGAAGCACTTGAGCTCAGCAGTCAGGAAATGGAAGAGCCTTGGCTGCCCCGGAGGTCAAACCAGATGGTCTGACAGATACTTCTGGCTGGGAACTGTATACAACTGAGCCTGGATAGTGCCTATCTTTAACAAATAAAATATTGCTGCACAGATGGCTCTTTTGGGAAAGTAGAATTATCAGGACATTTCGTTGGTTTGACTGTTTTCATTAGATGTTTTTTGATCTTGCTTTTTGAGTGGTGTTACTGTTATTGCTGTTTGCAGTAACATTGCTGCAGCCTATAGCAGGCTTCTGGGCTGACAGAAAACCTCCTTCGTAAGGAGTCTGCGGGCATGCAGCCCTTGGAAAAACTGCATTAATTTGAAGGGAGTGCATGTGTGGAAGAGACGAAGGTGGCTCAAGCAGAGTTTTCAGTTTCAAGTCAGGTTGGAAAAACAAGAGGTCACAATGTGAGTAGAAGAAGGTAGTTTTGGCTTTACAGAGTATGGGTGATAAAAACTAGTTGCAGTGGAGTTTCTGATCGTTAGATCTGTTGCGAGTCAGTTTTGAAAATCTTTGCAGAAGTGAGTTTCCAGTACAAATGAGGAATTAAAAGACATTCAGTACTGCAGCTTATATCGCAATTGTCTTTTCCAGGTTTGTTGGGAGACAGAGATACAGCTTACAGTAATGGTCCATATATTCTTTTTTATTATTTCATCAGAATAGCAACAAGGGGTACTATTTAACTAAAAGCTCCTAAACTGTGAGATCTGAAGCAGAAAGCTAGCGTTTGGCTAGATGAGAATAGTCAGATGTGCCTAACACGTGGAGGGAGAATTGGGATGGACAGGGTAGCACCAGTGCAGATCCGTGAGCTATGATGTCCCAAAAGAGAAATTTGCAAGAGGCACCAGCCTCAACTCAGCTGATCACAGCCTAACATCAAAGCAAGAATTCACCTTCACATAGTACTGATTTGGATTCACCAGCTTCTCACCATTGTGAGCTGCAATATTTCCTAATATCTGAATTTCTACTGTCTCGCTTAACCTCTAGTTTTGCACAGATGAATAAAGAAACGCTTGTGAAGCTGCTGGTCCCTGGATGAAATAGTACTGAAAGCTTTGCCTTTCATTTTCAATGTCATAACTTGTTATAGTAGGTACTATTAGCCAACATTGT
>NW_009647595.1:8348153-8348760 GCF_000708025.1 Charadrius vociferus
GTGTAATATTGCTGTTGTGGATTGAGCAACACAGCTGCAACCGCTTCTTCTCAGCAGTTCAGTACTGACTGCTTTCATCCAGGTTGCTGTCAAAAATGTCATCGGAATTTCCTCTGATGACAGCGGGTCAATCTGTAAGGACAGCTGAACCAAGAACTGCGGGTGGCTTCAGTTCCCTGTCAAGCGGGTCTAAATGATGCTGAGATAGGAAATACCCTGTGATGGCAAGATGGCTAACGCTCACAATTTTATTGTATATCTCATATTTTTTCATAGATTTGCTTTCAAAAAACTACCCTGCAGGATTATCTGAAGATCTCAGCTGTTAGTTTTAAAAGTGATTTTTTTTAGCTCCTGTGTCTATAGGTATAGGAGAATTCCTGGAGACTTAAAAACCAGAGGACTAACAAAAAGAACACAGTGTTTGTTATTTTTGAGCTGATCTCATGATTTTGGGTTTCCTGATTCATGATTCTGTCATGTTGATGGTAATATGGGTGTCATGTAATGGAAATGAACAGTTCCTCCACTATTTCTGCTTCTGCCTAAATAGTCCTATTTTGTAAAGCACACAACTCCTTCATTACTGGTTGCTGGGACTAATCAC
>NW_009647595.1:8348772-8353833 GCF_000708025.1 Charadrius vociferus
GGGAAAGAGGCCAACAGAAATGCTGAGTGCAGCTATGTTATCCTCGGTGTCCTGAGCCTGCCTCTAATGTGGCCACAGTGTTTAGGGAAAATTTCTTTTTAATGTGAAAACTGCAGGCTCAAAAAGGAAGACATTTAATTCTGGGCAGTCTCCAGCTTCTGCTCTCACTTATTTGTTCCTGAGATTTTTTGGTGAGGGTGAGGAAACAAGGAGCCTGAATTGTGATGTGAATTTGAAAAACAGAGAACTGCTACAGTTTTGCTTGCCTAACTTCTGTGGTAAGAGGAGCCTTGTTTCCAGAGCCTGGAACGTATTTCAGATGCATCGGAGGAGGGAACATAATGGTATTGCTTCCAAATACTGCTTGAATGATGTCCCAAGTTCCTCTATTGCCCACTTCCAGTCCCAATAAAAATTAAACATGAATAATAATAGTGGATACCACATCTCTTTCAAACCCCAAAGCTCAAGACATGCTTCCTGACTGCGGATGTTATAAAAAAAAAAAAACAAACTGAGGAAGTGGCCATTACCATGGAAAATAGAAGAAAAAAACAGAATAAAGAAGAGCATGTAAACCTGTTCTAACCACTCACGCAAAGAAGAGAAAATATGAACAGCAAGGAGAAGGCTTCAAACAAGAACTCTCCTCACCTCACAAATGTGTTTGCAGAAGTTTTGGGTTTTTTCTTTTGCTTGTTGATCTTGGGCCATATCTAATGCTGGCCCATACACATCCAGTGGTGCAACATGAAGATTTGCCTGTCCAGGCTTTTAGCTCTCCCCCTGCAGAGAGGACTTGTGGGACGCTTCTATCCAGAACCTTTTGCAGTCCTTGTTTGACTCAGTGTTTGACCCAAGAGTAGTCTTTCAGTCTGTAGAGATCTCAAAGACAGAGGAACTTGGCACAGCTTTTAAAATCCCTGGGAGCAGATGTGTTCAAAATTAAGCACACACTAGGATGTTTCGCTTGGTCACAGCGAGTTTTTGGATTCTGTATGTCATCTGATCTCAGTATTCTCTTTCACTATCAAACTTAGCCTTTTAATGAGGGAACTTCAGAATTTACACAGAAACTGCCTCTTTCAAAATTTTTGAAACTTTCAGAATTTGGGAATCAATTCCTTTAATTTTGTATGTTTTTGTTTTGTTTTCTTTTTTTTTTTTTAATGAATGCCATTTAGATGTACTGGATACTTGATAAAACATGCTGAGCATGTTCAGATCTGATGTTGAAAAATATATTTGCCAGATTAGTGGATAAATACTGTGCAATCCTAGAACTACCTTCTCTGCTGTACCAAGGAGGCACATAATTCCTTGCTCCAGATGAAAAGCATTGAAGCTACTCTTCTGAGCGAAGCTGGCATGCGGTGTTATCCCTTGTCTAGTCTCACCCGTCCTAGTTCTGGTGAACACGCTCTTCTGGAGGCCAGGCAAAAAAGTAATGTTCTCATTCTGCATCCTGGGGACCCACCCACACACAGAGATGCTCTTATCAAGGATATTTTTCTTTTTCTCTCATGACCAACTGAGTCAGTGCACCTAGTCAGCAGCTGGCAAATATCGTGCCTTACAAACACAAAATAGGCCACCACAAATCCCACGTGAGGATAAAGCCCATTGCTCACTCGATTTCTCATCTAAATCGAGGGCGGAAGTGAGGAATAAGACCAAGTGGTGGTTATTTCTTCTTCTTTAGACCTTCCGCCCTCTTAAAAACAGGCATGGCTCTTCTAGTGCCCCAGGATTGACAATCTTAGCTTTTTCCTTTGCTTGTCTGCAACCATCTGCATCACAGTCATTAAGCTTATAACAGTGCTTGTTTTTCAGATCCTTTAAAAAGGAAGAAAAACCTTTCAGGAAGGTAGTAGCACTGGAAATTCTACATACAGTGAACAAAAAAGGCTGTCTCTACATCCAAACAATAACGTCATTCTAATTTTTTTTTGAAACAAATTTCTCCAGTAGCGAGCAATGGTATCCTATTAGTATCAATGGGTCTGCTTGTTTGAAATATAAAAAATGTCCTGGGTTCTGGCCAGGGCTGCACAGAGTTCTTCGGGCTCAAAGGTTTGAGACAATTTCAAATTAAAGATTTGCTGTTTGTTTTCTGTTTCTTTTTAACTTGCTTCTGGTTTTATGCTTTTTTAGACTTGTAGTTCTGCTTTGAGCAAATTCAATAATTAGTAAGTTAATCGGTTGAATAGATCGGGGTCTTTCATATCATGCATCTAGGGCTTGGGTTTTTTTTAGAAGACGGAAGCTAATCTTAGCAGTTATAGTAAACCGATTTAAATGTTTGGAAATTAGTCATTTGAACCATGTCAGAGCTATTCCAGCCTTTCTGTTCTAGGTCAGATCTTATCAGATTTATACTAATTTATCTGCATTTTCAGTAAGTAGTTTTCATGGTTACTCAACAATGCTGTGCCATCTTTTCTTTGTAAGGACTTTTTCCATGTTTCTACAGTTGTAGGGAAGAAACAAAGAGTCTGGGATAGAGATTGGCCTGTAGCCTGTGCTCTGATTTTGATGTGCTCTGGCTCTGGTTGATCTTCTGCAGCTTGTGTTAACCTTTTGTTTCTACTACATCTGCTCACAGCTCTTCTAAACCTTCACTGCTCCTTGGGCTAGCTATCTTAGAGTTTCCAGCCTAAATATATTTACAGTCAATATGAATAGTTAATGCCCATTTGGTCTTGCACCAGCATTGTCCTGAAGTATAAATAGCTCTTCTTCATGGATTCATTTACAAAGATCATGCCTACTCTCAATCCTTGTTTATCACAGTTAAGAAAGCAAAACTCTAGTCTCCTCTTGTAGGATGGGTTCTCCATTCCCTGACACACCCTCTTCATATCCACTCCTGTCTGTATGTGTCTCCTTCCAGCAAATTTTTTCAGAAAGATTTGTGACTTGGTTATAGACATAACACAGACACTTTTCAGAGGTCTTCCATAATAACCATGGCAGAGCTGGAAAAGGCCAAACCTATCCTTCTCCCCTTTGCTTTGATAGACCTTGGTTCTTATGATTTAAATACCAGTGGTTTACATTCTGCAACTGAGCAGATTTTGCTTCTCATCTTTTTTACCTGCCCGAGGGGACCAGGTGTTTTGACAGCACGTACTGACTGGTATTGTCTTTCTTTTCCAGGGAGGTTCAGCTTTTTCTCCATCATCCATTATTACTAAGAGGAGAGCACAGACCCAAGCAGCAGTCCTGGCTGAAGATGTGGGATGCCCTTCATCCACCAGTGAGGAAATTGTATCCTGCCTCCGCCAGTTGCCCGCTCGTGTCCTTAATGATGCACAGACTAAGGTACACCATTGCAAAATATATTCCATTGACAAGGAACCAAAAAGAAGCTTCTATCAGCATGAAGTTGTGAGGAAGCTTAAAAAAATAAATTTGGCTGGATCCTCGTAAAAGAGGAACTGGACTAGCTTTGGTGGAATGATGCTGAGGTCCGTGACATCCACTTCTGACCCATGAATACTCATAGCTTCATTCTCCTTTAGACTAAATCCCTTTCACACTACTTTGACCATGTCTTCCAAAACTAATCTAAATGGAGCTTTTATGTTCTTTCAGTCCCCTCTCATCTGCCTCTGGGTGTTAGTCTAGAGGAGAAGCTAGTGTCTGTAGCTTCAGTAACTGCATTTTTGCAGAAAAGGAAGTGGGGAGGGATATCACTGCTCTGTCTCTTAAGTGGGAGACTTGTGAAAGCTAGCGTATAAATTATTCTAGAGATGGATCCTTTACCCACAGATTAAAATACTCACTGGCAATACATTTTCAAATCAGGACCAGTATAAAGCCAATCTCTAATTTAAAACAGTATTTTTATGACTACAAGACCATCAATTCTCTTTGCCTATTCAGCTCATTTCACTTACTGACACCGTCAGAAAAAGCGTTGCTTCCTGCCAATGAAGAGTTTGCACTTATGCTAACTGGTCACTTGTTCACTTGAAGGCTATTAGCTCAATTTTCTGAAACACAAGTAAAATGGAAATGCCCAGGGTAAGCTAATTTACCTGCGCTATTATTATTGCTTTTTCACTAATCTAGCTCCTAGCTATAAGTGGTCCGTTCCAGTACTGGGGTCCAGTGGTGGATGGAATTTACCTTCAGGAACCTTTAGCTAAAGCCCTGCAGCGCCCTCAACTTCGGAAAGTAGATCTGCTCATTGGAAGTGCTCAGCAAGATGGGTTGATCAGCAGAGCTAAGGGAATTAAGGTAGGAAGAGACTCACTGTTAGTGAACTGATGGTATTACTATTATTATGGTGATGACAGTAATCATATGCAGCCACAACAGATGCTTTTTGATTTCTGTACTTTGTGAATTATATTCCATGCAAATATGCAAAGGCATTGTCCATCTCCAGCCAGTCCTGTTTGCGCTGATTAATGGCATTATTGTATTTGTTGATTAACATTACTGGGGGAGATAAGAAAAGGTAAGAGATCAGTAATGATTTAGCATGTACTAATATGCAGCAGTAAGTTGTACTGTCTTTAAAATCCTATTTATATTGCAATCTCTGTTGTATCTCACAAAGAAGAAAGCAAGCTCATAACTTGGTTATGAGGTTCTTCACTGTGCAGCAGGGCTTAGTCAGTCTTTTCCATGCAAATGTGGGGTTTTTTTGCAGCAAACTTTTTTCTCTGTTGCCTTTAAGAAGTATATTTTCTTGTAAAGATGATTCTGAATATGTACTAGCTGGGACTAAGAATAGCGCTGGCCTGATGTGTGGGCTAAGGGTTCAGGGCATAAACTGGTGAAACGAAAAAGAATTCCATCCATGCTCTGCTTTGGACATAGAAGTCCTCAAAAGCATGAAGGTCTACCCAGAGCGGTTTTACGTCTTCTTGTGAACCCTCTGGCACTGTCTGTTCTTGAGACAGCATATTGACCTCTTCAATGTCATTTGTCCTTCTCTACGATGGGAACAATAGCACTTCCCTGCTTAACACTGCCAAATTAAATTAAGTGTTCCAACATGCTCAGATACATGCTAAGAAATCAACAGGACAATGTAACGCAGCAGGA
>NW_009647595.1:8353892-8359569 GCF_000708025.1 Charadrius vociferus
AGCAGGAATTATTTTGAGGGTTACTCAACTGAACTGCAGGTCTGTTGCTATCTTTCTGTAACTGGATTTCATCTTACAGGAGGCAGTGAAAGGTTAATCCCATCTTCTCTTTTCTGGTAGTCAATAACACATAGACCAATTTACTTCACAATTAATGACAAAATTACCTCTTTGAAAGAAGGCTTTTTGACCCACCTGAATAAAGTTCCTATTTCTTGTTTAGTCTCCCACTGAAGTTTCCTGCTCTTATTTCATGTATCTTTCTTTTTTGGAATCAATTAGAAGAGGAAGTCAGGCATAGGAAGTGGACTATGATGCTGGAGGCCTGCAAATAATGATCCAGACTGTGTGAGAGGGGAATAAACCTCAGTAACCTCATTACAAGTCATGTGATGAAGACTAGGAAGTGAAATTCTTTCTTTACCACTATTTCCACATGTGACAGTTGTCTGCAAAATCAAAATGAAATTCCATGATGCATTAGAAATTATGCAACAAATCATGGTGTTAATGAAAGCCACAAATGATAAAAGTCAGCACTGTCAGGTTGAAATAAAAAGGAAAAACACTGGTAACTGAGAACTCAGCAGTAAATTGTTGCCTTTTCAAGAAGAAAATCTGGAATATCTTCTTTAATTAAAGGCTTCCAGAAAATAAGATTGGAAGGGGACTCAAAAAGTTGGTGCAACTCAACCCTAAGAAATGGTTGTACCTACCTCAACCTAAGAAACTTGTTTTAAAATCTCCTACTGTTGGAGATCTTCTCATCTCCTTTGGAAAGGGTCTAGCTTTCCTTTCTTAGAAGGATAGTTAATTTCTTTACTAGCTGTTATAATAGTACCTATCTTAATTGATGCTACTGCTGTAAGTCAGATTCCACCTCTGTTCCAGAAAATTCCTAACATTCGTGGTAGGTCGCTATATTTTGTTTTCTCCCTTTTCACATCCTTAAGCTGTTTTCATGTTCTCAATAAGAACTGATGATTTCTTTTTTTTTATTAACCCTTTCCTCTATTTCTATTTTCCTTTTTCTTCAGGTTTTTAGGGCTTGAGGGAGGCAATATGACTGTTTTGACCAGTCTGTATTCCTGTCTTCAATTGTTTTCTTAAAGAGTTGCTGCAAGGTTAAAGTTTCCCAATTTCTTCCTTGTGCACGCAGTTAGTGTATAAATTTCTGGGAAACTGTAATGCTTCCTCCATCATTGAGCTATTTAAGAACATGCATTTTCTAGGTCCTCATTTCTACGTCATAGCCATGACCATGCATGGTTGCAGTCAAAGTCAGATGATAAAGTCTTGAGTAGGCCACAGACGTATTTAGCTACGTGGCAGAAACTGGTGCGGGTGGTGGTTGTTACCGAGAAGTCTGTGCCCCATTTCCTCTGTCATAACGTCATAAGCATCTTTGATCTGTGCTAAGTGTCCTCTCCCCACGATAGACCTAGAAGAAGGATTTGAGACAACCCACACTGTATTCCACTCTTCTACTTTATTCATTTTAAGGATTTCCTTGAGGTAGATCTGACTTGCGTCTTTCCAGGAAAACCCAAAGTTGGTTTTACTGATATACTAAGGAAGGTGGGAGGGCTTAGCTGGTGGACAGTGCATTGAGCTCAGCTTGGGGAACCAAGGCATAGTCCCTAGTTTGCCTCTGACTACAACCAAGTTATTTAATCTGTTCTACAAAGAGGTGACCAAACCTCCTTGGGGTGAAAATCTCTCTGTGGATATGCTCCAACTCTGTAGAACAATGCATGTATTTAGGTACATAAATGGCACAGTTAAAAGGTCCTGTGGCAAGTGTATGGAATTGGCAAAGTCCTTCATTTCCACCTCCTTTCAGATGACTGATTTCAGTGTAGTCAGATGCAAAGAGTGAGAGGTGAAAAATTTAACTCCTGGTGACCTGTTCCACCAGTTCCTGGGAATAGCTGTGCTGGCAAATTCAGTCAAGGATTTGCTCTATTAATCCTGGTCTTGCTTTATTAATACTGATCCTGTAAATGGTGAGGAGATGCTTTTAGCCATTGGGATGCAAGCAAGCTTGAGATGTGATGCAAATCTTATCACCTTAGACTGGAGTTGCATGGAAGTTTTATAAGCTCTGAGCAGCTGAGCCTTAGGAGGTGAGAGTAAAACCTCTAGACTGCAACCAGACCTGAAGGTGGTAAATCCAGTTGGCACCATGTTGTTCTGTGGGGCCTTACTGGCATTTGGTTGTGTTGGGTGTCTCTCTACTCCCACAGCAACACTGTGCTTATGCCTGTTAAGACCTCTACTATTAAAATAGGAAGACAGAAGGCACCACTTACGTGCTAGCAAAACATTTATGTTCAAATTGTTTACAATTAGAGGCTGAGGTCTCTCAGTGATGCTTGCAGCAGAGAGCATGCTCAATGTCTTGCCCATGGAAATGACCGTTTTATGGCATTCACTTGAATGCTTATTCATGTGAACTGAGACAGATTTACCACTTCCTGGAGCACTTCGTACTCATCCCCAGTGCAGCCATCAGATGGTTGAAACTAAGTGAGAAACAAAGCAGAGTTTGTTAAGGGAATGGCAAGTGGTGCCATAATGCACTGTTATGCGGCATATGGAGCAGTTAAGCCTGAACCCGTTAACTGCAATTCCCATGGCAGACCTTCAGGGATATTAGCTTTGCGCAGTCAGAGATTAGGGCATCTGAGCAGAAACCTCTAAAAATGTTGATTTCAATTCCCAATTGGGCAAAATTTTATCCCTGTGCTACATGTGATGCTCAGGTGGGAGGATCTAATGGTTCCAACTGACATTAAATATATGGAATCACTCATGCTGATCTATATCTGGTTTTGTCTGTATACTCATGTAAGTCAGTATGGCCCTGTTTGTATCGTCCATATGTTCTGTGCCTACTATGTAATCTCCACATTGCAACGACTGTTCTTTTTAGTTGGAAGACTAGGGCTGCACTTTATATGCCTTTCTTTTTCTTTCCCTCCTTAGTACAAATCTAGTTGGCTGCAGAACCAGGACATAGGGGAGTGGAAAGATAGAAATATAGTTTATTTACCCAATGTAAGCATCTGGATCTGTGCAGACCAGATCTTCCATCCTGCACTATATTAGTCAGTTAATTTCTTTATGGATAGAGGTATTGAACAACGTGCAACAGATGGCAGATGTGTGTGTATTAATTGTAATGATCGGGGGAGCAGTGTCCTGATAAATGCCACCAGTGAGGAAAATGGGCTGATATCAGCTTTTTACTTCATCCTATAACTACCCGGAATCCTCAAAATACTCTCCTGAATGGCTGGCAGGTCTTTCACCAGCTTTTGTGAGAATGTTTATCAAAAGCCATTTAAGACTTAAGATCCGTACATACTCTGTTAGTGTTATCACTATTACAGTTTGACAGAAAAGCACATTTTGCCCCTTGGAAGATGTAAATGTTTGGTGTACCAATTGTTACAATTTCTTTTTAAATAAAACACTGGACCAGATTTATTCATATGCAGAAAACATTCTATATCTCATTATTTAGACAACATTTTTGCACCACCAGAACAGTAGGAGCAGTGTGCCTGCTATCTTTAACTATGTTCTTACTTACTTTCTAAAAAAAGTTGAAAACCCCACTATAACTCTGAGGTCAGTTGCTAATACCTCTTTAAAGGTTAGCAGAATGTAAATTATTTTACATAATGTGCAGCTGTTTCTATTAATCTGATAGCAGCTGTTGTATCTACTGCTATTTGAAAATTGTTCCTTGGTCACATATTTTCAAATGAGAAACATTTGTTGAACATGGAAAATTGGTCAAATTGAATCAATTTCTAAAAGGTTAAAATGTTTTGTCTTTTTAACGGTTCATGGGTTTTATTTTGAATGTATTGCTTTCTTTTGTGCTATCATGTCAAAGACAGATTTAAATTACATCATATTGTAGCCAAAGCAACACTTGAGACATCGTGTTTCAGGTTGTGCTATTTTAGTGCTGGATGGGATAAAAAATCTCAAATGTCTTACAATGCCAGTTCTGTTTTTCATCCATCTCTGCCTGTTGAGTCCTCTTTCATTTGACTCAAGACATCCCAAAGACCCCTCTCTATTGTCAGTGATTGCTGAGGAAGGTTACGAGAATTTTGGGGGCATTTTGAAGATCACAGAAACTAGTACATAGACGCAGTAAAAACCTAAGACCGACCGCACTGAGTAAGATCAAAGGCCCATTTAACACAGAATGCTGCTTTCAGCAGTGGCTAAGAGTGGATGTTTGTAAGAATAGCATAAGCAAATGTGATACTTCTGCTAAATGCTCTCCAAACCTCTAGTGCTTTGCAGCTCAGGGACTTCCTAGCCTGGATTGGTCTTCCCGTATTTAATAACCATTAACTGGTATTGTGTTTTCTTTTTACATTCAAAAACTTGTTTATGAAACTTCATCTTCACCGGTTTTGGCATCTGCAAAACCACGTGGCAAGGAGTTCCTCAGTTTAACCATGCACTGTATGATGATCCGTCTCCTTCTTTGTGTTTTTCAACCGTAATATTTATTTGATGCTTGGTAGTTGATGAGGCAGTAAAGCATCAGTTCCTAGGGTATGTAACGAATATGCTCGAGTTTTTCTTCTCTTTCTTTTTTCCTGTTTTAAGTATCCATGGCAGGTGTAGAATAAGGTAACAAATCCACTCAAAAAACACAACAAAATGAAAATATTGCATGAAAGTCATTTTATACAGGATGTTTAACACGTAAGAACACATAGAAAAGCATCTGTTCTTATCCATAACTGCTAGCCAAACCCACCAGCCCCAGTCACCAAATGAAAGATTCCTAATTAGACAGCAGCAATGCTTCTGCTGGTTAGTAGGGACCTGAACTGGTGCATGCCAAAGCCAATGGAAAGATTGCTTTTGAATCTGCAGTCAGGTCTTCAGTGATGATTTCTGTTTCTTGCAGAAAAATATATATGCCCTTGCTGTATTTAAGCTGAATGATTTTGCAGGCGAGTTGCAGTTTCATATGTGGCATTTGTGCACATGAAGTGACGTGTCATGTGCGAGTTGCAGATCTTTTTCGAAGTACAGCTGTATTACTTAAACTGGCACCGCATGACTCTTCACATTGCATGGGCCAAAATCGAGCAAAAGAAGAATTTATTACAAATACAAGGAAAATTGCCAAGATCTTTTGGAACCTTGGGATATTTGTTAGTGTTTTGAAATCCCTTGTAAAGTCACTTAATCAAAACATACAAAGCATTAGAGTACGTCAGCAAGGACAGGCCTCGGCCTCAGAAGACGGAGACTTATTTTCCATCTTTCATTTCTGTGAATCTGTTGAAAAGTAATTATTCCCTCTGTACTTTCTGTATAGGGTTGTGGAAAGACCTTCTAGTGCGTGATGAAAACCAGCTGCGGGCCATCAAAATAATACATTCAGTAATGCATCTATGGTAACTGGACTGGGCAGACACCAGCCTATTTTGCATCAGACTGGCTGCCCAAAATAATATAGGTCATTTATTAGATATTTCTCTCTGAAGTTCTTATACCAAGGTGCAGCCAGCGTGCACCTGCAAGGTGCCCTCTTTAGAAAGGACTTGATCCACAGAAAAGTTCCAGCTACATTTTTTTTTTAGGAAGTTCCTTTATTTCCGAACTTGAAATAAATCCCCGCCCCCCCCCC
>NW_009647595.1:8359600-8362125 GCF_000708025.1 Charadrius vociferus
CCCCCCAAAAAAAAAAAAAAAAAAAAAAAAGAAAAAGAAAAAGTGAAAAGTCTGAATTAATAAAATAAAAAACTTCCTCAAATAAATGTGTTGAAAACTTCCAGCAGTCTTTAGTTTTGGTAAAAATAAGATTGGGTACACTGTTTGGCATAGAAGATGGTCCCTCTGCTATCAGTAATTCCGCAGTGACATGGACAGTCTGCTTTGGGGAAAATGCCTTTATGTCAGGAAAGGTTTCAGACCACAGATTTCAGGAAAAGGGCATTTCACTGTAGGTGTCTCTGAAAGGCACTAAGGGTTATGAAGTTTGAAGATCGTGGCTGCTACTTGCATTGGGAGTTGGAGGAGAGGGATTTCTCCTCCCGGGCTAAGGCAGATATTATTCCAGAAGGGACCTAAATACAGACCTTATGGGAGCCACATTTCTTTGTAGGTGTTTCCAGAAGAGGCAGAGTGATATAGCCATGAAGTGGCTATATGGAGTGTTTGCTTTCTAGGATTTCCAAGGGAAAGCAGCAATATCTCCCTCTCTCCCCTCTAGTTTTCCTTCAGGGACATCATCAGAAGGACAGCATTGGGCACACCTACAGTGGAGAACTATCCATGTGGACTACTTCTGTGAGAGCCAGCGGGGTTTCTGTAGTATTAGTGGTACCTCTGCACAGCATGGTATCTATGATTAAGGATTCAGTCCTATAGTATGTTTTGAGGAAGCCAATACTGCTGGCTGGTGACAATCTTGGGAAAGCAAAAGTAGGATTGTCCCGTACGTCTTCCCCTAGGAATCAGAGATCTCAGCAGAGAGGACTTGTTCCAGCAGAGGGAGATCTGAGCCTATGTTGTTCCATTAGAAATGTATCTTTTGGTTTTGTTTGTAAATTCCATGTACGAATTTTGTTCTCAGAAATTTGAAGAAAGTCAAGGAAGAGGCAACAGCAAAACAGCCTTTTATCAGGCTTTGCAAAATTCTCTAGGAGGAGAAGACTCCAACTCGTTTATTGAAGATGCAGCTACGTGGTATTACTCCCTCGAACACTCAACCGATGATTACTCATCCTTTTCCAGGGCTTTGGAAAATGCCACCCGGTAAGAAACTCATCCTATTACAACAGTGTGATTTGGGTTAAGAAAGGTTTGTTTTGCTTATCTCAGGTGTGCATTTGCATTCTGAAACACTTGAGAAATTCTAACGCAAATGAACAGAAAATGGGGAATTTTCCTCATTTTCCATGAGGTTTCCAATGTCATTGGTAAACAGAAATTGAACTGACTTTTATGCCGTGTGAAAAGTTTGTCTTTCCTGAATTGTATATTGGGCTCAGACTACTCATGCTTCTTTGTGTACTCTTTCATGTCAAAGATGTCTTGGTTTGCACACTCTGCATCAACTGTTTCTTGATTCCTCTTATCCCTGTGACAGTAGAAGAACTAATAGACTGGCTTTTATTCACAAATAGTCACCTAATTATACAGTTACATACTTTTCCTAGTTTTTGGAAATTAGAGAATGATCTAGCTTGAAAACATTGATTTCAGCAATTACATTAACTTTTATATCATGAAACCTGCAAAATATATTTCTTCACAATGTCAGGCTTTCTACAGGTGACTATCCTGTGTAAAATGGCAAAGCATTTGTGAATATTCATAAAAGTGGCTCCCAACCCCATTCTGTGCATTGCTAATCTCCATTTTACGTATGGCAGAAGAATCCCCTTAAAATTATTCATGTATTTCCTTGATGGTTGTGTAAATATTTATGCCAGTGTACAGTGATTGTATAATATCACCCAATCTGCATTTTGCTCGCTTTGTGTATGGTTTACCATGATGTGAGAAAGCAGAATCAGGCAGTAGGGTGCTTCTATCGGAAGTCTTCTTGTGGAGGTGAAAGGAGAACACTCGGTATCCAACTCTTGCCTTGTTTGATCCATAAGGACATACCATAGACTCACGGGGCTTCCCAGCCTCTCCCAAAGGAAATAGTTGTGATGAAATGTCAGCAGATGCATGAGCAACTTACCTCCAGTATATAGACTCCCATGCTTTGCATTGAAACATTGCAGGCAGGGGCCATTGGGTAGTGGAAGGTGAGCAGTGGGCTGTGTTCACACCACCTAGTAGATATGCATAGCTGTGACCCTTAATCGGGTATGGCATCAGGGCCCAGCAGTTCTGGATAACAGTCAGTTTAAAGACTTCATTGCCCTGTTGAGCTAGGACTCCACAGCAGTCATGACACCTATGGTAGGCCATAAAGACTAGTGGATATCTTTACTTGGGTCACATGGTGGTTTGGTCTGCAGAGAAGGCTGTAGATTTTGGTCCCTCCCCCATGGAGAGCCAGTTTGCTTTAGCAAGTTACAGATCTTGAGCTGGGGTGGAGAGGGCCAGGGAGGGTGAGCTCGTTTCTCTGAAAGGAGGCAAACTGGGGAAAATCTCCTTACCTCCTTTTTCTTGCCTCTGTGCAAACTCGGGGGCTGAATGTTTAAGTGGAACAGCTTTTCAGAAAATGAATCAAAAGA
>NW_009647595.1:8362155-8386275 GCF_000708025.1 Charadrius vociferus
TTCGTTATGAAAACTCTGTACATTGATGTGTTTTGTAAGCTGGTGATTTGGGTCCTTGTGTGCCTGTCCAAGCTGTTTCACCTCTGTTCTGAACTGAGACATCATAGCTACCAAGCTCTTGGTATCTGTGCTCTCAGTGTTACAGCTTTCTGTCCCACCAGGAGCTTCTCCATGAGACCTTAGAGACGAGATTTCCTTTCAGCAGGTCTTTGTCCTCTGTCAGAATTGCAGGGCATTGCTCCAGGGGAGCCTCAGGGAGCAGGAGATGAACAGAAGCCAAGATTCACTTGGAAACATCTGATCCAAGACAGCAGTGACCAAAACTGTTTGGGGAAAGTTTCTGGGTGGTCCAGGTGCGCTGGTGCATTGAGGTCATGGAGTAAACAAGCCAGAAGGCTGTGGGTTGAGCTTTGTGCCTTTTATTGAGTCTCGCACCATGCCGCGTTTGCCCTGCCACATCACCCGTCCCAGGGTTGGCCACCCATCACTGCGGCATCTGGGGCCACTGCATGCAGCATGGGTGGAAGCACTGCGGTTCATGGGCATTAAAGTCAGAACTCATCCTCAATGTCTTTCCATCACCACTGTTACCCATGAGGCTATAATTCTGTTGTCAGATCAGTAAGGTTTTAAGCCATAATAAACCACCAAAGGACTTAAATCTTAACCCTTCTTCCCATCCAGAGATACCTCCGTAAGGAGCTGTTATAACACAGGGCTGTCACATTTGATCACCCACGTTGAGCCCAGGGCCCGGCGTGGTGCAGACACTGACTTTTGCAAAGCTACGATGGCCAGCACACCGCTCGCTGGCAGAGGGGACACGATACACAAATAGCTCCTCTGGCGCTCAGTCTGCAAGAGCCCAGCAGCAGCCTCATGGGCATAGGGATTCCCTGCATGTTTACGATAGGAGGCAAAGGGCTCGTCTCAGGAAAGACCTGAATGGCTTAAAGAGTTACCACGAGCAAGCAGAAGGATGAGTAGTGAAACCAGGACATCTGATGATAATCCTTTGCTGTAAACACTTTGGAAATTACTCCAGCCGAGAGGGAGGGGAGGCAGCAGTTACAGAAACAGAGTCACCTACAATCGGTATCACATATGTGGTGGAGAAAAGAGGGGTTTGGTTTTGGTTTTTTTTGGTGTTTGGTTTTGGGGTGGGTTTTTTGTTTGTTTGTTTGGTTTGTATTTTGTTAACAGAAATTATTGCTATCAGTATAGATGTATAACCCAAGAAAAGTTCTATGTCAGGAAGTTATAATTAATTGCTAAAGTTTTAACTGGATAATGAAGTGTGAGAAAGCAACATAAGTGGTTGTTATAAACTACATGCATTGTGCATATTTTGTGGTTTTAAAATACTTCCACTTTTAAAATTCTTCTAGCTACAATTCTCTAGTATTTTTCCCAGCTAAAAAATTAGTTTCATTTTCTTTTTCATTCCTCTTTTTTTTTTTTTTTTTTAAACTCTGGTATTCCGTGCCTGTTAGAAACAGCCGTTTCATTTTTGTGGTTACTATTTTTTTTTTTAATTTTTTTTTTTACTTCCTCAGAAGAGCTGACTTTTTCCCCCCCATAGCACCAAATGAGAATCAGTTTTAAGTGGTGATATGTATCTCAAAACATTTCTCAAGAGCTAATGGTCTCCACAGACTCCCCAGTTTTCAAGGGCCATCTGCTCCTGTAAAACCCCATGCTGGTAGGCATGTGAGGAACAGTAATTTTCGTTTCATATGGGTGTTGTCAACCATAACTGTCAAAGAGCATTGTGGTCAGTCAGCCCATAACTTGTGGTCTCACAGGTGGGCTTAAAATAAACTCTGCTGAACCAAGATAGCTACCCAAACAGTGCCTTTCATAATTATACCAGTTAAATATAGCAACATGTTTTTATGCTTCTCTGACACTGTTCTTTCTTGCCACCAGTCATTCTTTTTTTTTGCCTACCAAGTCTGAAGGACCAGCTACTGTTTCAGATTCACTAGACTGAGAATTGAAACCTCCCACTTCTGCAGCAGATACACTTGTGTGTGCTCACGTAGTTATGGATCTATAAACACCCAAAGGGTATGCTGAGTCTTCAGGCACATGTAGAATGTGAAGTGGTGATATATGTGTATATATAATATTGCCTTGAGGAATCATAACGAGATATCTTGCAGTAAGGTGTCCCGTTTTCTGCTTGCCCCTCTTGAACCACTTGTGCTCCTTCCAGCTACTGCTCACCCCACCTTCCAGCCCTACTTCTTGGGGCAATGGAAGCTGGGAAGGTTTGGAGGTATTTGTTTCACTCATACCTTTGTGTTGCAATACCTGGTGCTAAACTGATCATTTAACCCTCTCATTGCACTCTTCTTGTTTAACCCTTCTCTCCCAGACATACAACTGCACTAGTTATTCCACATTGATGAACCCTACCAGAGGCTCTGCAGGATATCTCCAAAAGGGGTCTCTTACCTCTTCCATGTCTGATAACTCTACCCACAAAAAAAATCACACACATCCAAATGCAGAAACGGTATTATTGTTCCTTAACCTAGGAAATATAGAAGTCCTTTTACTAGATGCCATCGCAACTTAGTGATGCCAGAAGAAGGAGCTTTATACTATTACAAGCATGGGCCCCCATAAACTAGACTAAAATGGGATTGGTTTTTTTGACCAGGATACTCCTCATGTGTCAGATCTTATTTATTTAGTATCATTACCATTGTTCAACACCCCATAGAATGGCAATTTTAGTGAATTCTAAGCTGAGCTCATAGAGGGTGAATGTGATTTCCCTCAGTGAGCTTGAAGGCAGAGATTTGAGCTGTTTTGGAAGATTCAAAGGTGCTATCAATATAGAGAGAGGTCTGTTGGTTGTGTGTGGGGGGGTTCTTTCCTTTTCTCTGTTATGTGACTGTGTCTGTTCCCTGCTCCTCCTTTTTTATCAGTGACCAGTTTATCACGTGTCCCATCATAAACATGGCCAATCACTGGGCTGCTACCGCCAGGGGAAATGTCTTCATGTACCACGTACCCGAGAGCTCCTCACAGAGCAGGTAAGGAGATGTATTTTATTATGTTTCTTGGATTTAGAGTTTGCAAAAAAAGTACTATCTCTTTGGGCATCCTGTGGAGTAAATGAACAGTTCTGATTAGCAAAGGAGCGATTAGGCTCTAATAGTTTGTTTCTCTCTCTTGGCTAAATGGGAACACTGTTTCTGAGCTGAGGCACTTCAAGTTAGATGTCTAAATTAAGTTCCCCTTTTCCAATTTACCTATCTTTGCCACTTCCAGATAGCCTTTTAGATTTCTACTCTATATCTGATAAATCTCCCAGAAAGAACCCGAATGAGGTCTAAGCTATCAGGAGTCCACCATTCTCAAGGCAGATGGGGTAACATTTTCTAAGGACTCAACATTAATTTAACACTGCCCCCTTTTGAAGTCAGTGCAGGTGTACCACAGTGACACTGACTGGCCTTCAACATGGACAGGGTCTGGGATTTATTCTTTCCTGCCCCAGCACCGTGATTTGGAACCAGCTGGCAGACTGTCTCATGGAAGGAAAAATATTTTTGAACACAGGCTGTTGTGGTTTGAGAAACCCACAACAATTTATTGTTGTTTAGACAATTATTCTATTACCCGATGACCCCTCCCAACCTGGGAAGGAGAATTGGGGAAAAACAAGAAAACACGAGGGCTGGAATATAAATAGATTTAATAGGATAAGACTAAATAATTAACATTAATAATACTAAAGAAGCAATATTCATCCCAATACAAATATAAAATATACAGGGGTTATACTCAGCCCATTCTATCAGCAGCAAGCTGTGCTCTCCCAGCGATGACAGCAAATGTCAGACACTGTGAGCACTGTGGGTTCGGGAGGAAGGGAAGGGCTCAGGGGTCCAGCACTGGGGCAAGAAGTTCTCAGGACAGCAGCCATCAAGGGAGAGAGAGCCTTCACAGCAAACTTTCTAATTTATATTGAATGTGCCATTCATAGTATGAAATAATCTTGTTGGCCAGCTTGGGTCAAGTGCCGAGGTCTCGCTGCTCCTCATCCCCACACCTGGCTAACTCAGAAACACTGAGACCTTGAAACCCACACACCATAGCTGGCTATAAAGTAAATATTTTCACAAATTCAGACACCGGAGTCTTCTAAAAGTGCATTTTTTACCAAGCATTAGAAGAGAAATTAGTCCTGTGTTGCTCAAACCAGGACACAGGCATTTGCAAACTCAGGCTCTATGTCATCCCTCGTGTTAGAAGCTTGCTTGAAAAATTTTCAGCAAGAGAAGCTGTGTCGTATTTTAGACAGAAAGGTCTCAACGTGGGAGGTGCAAATGCCTTGTTCCCTTGGGCACAGAACAAGCTGGTAGTCAGAGGCTATTAAGGTGACCTTCCCTGGTTTTGTTTTAGACCCAGACCCTTACAGAAGTCAGGATGAGACACTGAGGTTTGCAGGCAGTGGTCAGTGCTTTGGGCTGCTGTGTGACACACCACAGTAGCTCCTGGTCCTTTGCTCTCAAAAGCTGAGTGATCAGAAGCAGCAGTGACGGTAGCCCCTCCTGTCCCCCAGAGCCACACACTGGGGCAGCGAAGCGCACAGGGACGCTTATCTTCTAGCTGTTTCCTTATGAGGGCCCAGGGGAGGGACAGCGTGTTCCTACTGGCACCATTTGATACTGTGAAGCTCCCTGCGAACTACATAGATTTTTTCCTTTCCTGATAGCATAGTGAAAAGGCTTTTGAAAGAAACCACCAAGATCTAGGTTACAGATGAAGGCCATTGTGCTGTGGCAACACAGGCTCGCTTTCTTTTTAGCCGGGAAGAAGTTAATCCTTGGGGAGCCGTTATTTTGCTGGCAGCTCCAGCGGGAATGTTCGCAGTTTGGCTACCGACAGGCTCAGATAAGTGACTTTTACAAAGCTCCAAGTAGGGCCGAGCTATGGTATGCCAAAAATCCAGCCACACAAAAAGAAAAGATGTGTTCTCAAATTAGCTAGCAAATTTTCTTTTGCTTTGGAGAATGATAGTGACCCAGTCATCTGCGATAAGATCTTATTTGAAAGTAGATGACATAGTAGTTATACAACTTAGAGTCACTGGCTTTGAGGCAGCGATTTTGGACTGGTGAGAATTTCCTCTACTGTCTAGCCCTATTTAAGATTTCTCTTGCGCTTGTGTTATTTAGCGCTCCTCACGCTCTTCAGGGCAGTAATAGTTTACAGAGCACTTAGCTGCACATTTTAATAATATTTATGTTTTCAGTAGTCTTCTAAGCTAATTACTTTACATTTTAGTGCAAAACTTATTATTTCACTTTTTCATAACCCTCTTTAAAAGAGCAAACAATGCCAGTATGCTGTCTGAAACTTGAGAGAACGTGAGGCAGAGGCTGAAATGCCTTGGGCTAAGCCACTTGCAAGGAAAAATGGGCCCAAATTGGTAGGCTGCATTTATATTCTTACTCCTTTCATCATTATTTGTGCATAAGTACCATTAAAATAAATGTTGTTTAGGTTGCAAAGGCAAGCACTTAAACAGAAACTGCAGAATTCAGCTTGTCCGTGTACCAGAAGATCTCATTTGACCCTATGGCGTGACTATTTATGAAGTTATACCCTCGTTTTCCCAAGGGACCTCACACTAGGTCCTTTGCTGAATATATTGTGAGTTTTTCGTTTAAACATTGTTGTCATTCATTCCTAAATGAGTCCTTCCTTATTCTCCATCCCATTTTTGCTACGTGGCCTCCTTCCCTCACCCTCCCCACAGCATTGCCCCCTCCATCTAGTATACGTGCACCACTGGCTGTCCAGCAGCCTCACTGCATGCCAATGATGCGATGCTGTCGAGGGTAGGAGCTTCACATGGGAGAGAGACCTTAACTGCTAAAAACTGTGAGAAACCATCAGGAATCCGAAACCAACAAAACACAGTGTTTGGGAATGTTATTGGCGATTTGCCCTACCGGGTTAAAACCAATGATGTACATTCAAGTAGAATGCATAAACTAATTTGGGGAAAGATCTGGCAACCGTATCACCAACTCCCAAGGGCCTTCCCTAACCACTGGAGTAATGAGTCCTGCCAGTTCTCAAGGTCTCTGAAAATTGTGACTCTTCTTAGCAGGAGGAGCAGAAGCAGATACTCTGCTGAGTAACCTACAGCTTAGGCTGGAAGGTAGGATGTGTGGGTTTGGACTGGCTCAGAAGTGAGAATTCAATCTGGGACCCTGAAAACACTCTAGCTATTAAATTCCTGAATAGAAGCAGCCTGTTACAGCCATCTCTTTGTCTTAATGAATGCGATATCCAACTACGTTTTGCACATAGTAGGCGTGTACGGGATATTTTGTGACTACACATGCAGGATCAGATCCCCCTTGGTGCATTGTGTCTGGAGGAACACCTCATTAGATACTCCTGATCACTCACAGGCATTTGACAGAAAAGTGATTTCTCAGCCCATTAGATACTGAATTACATCTGAGTATGCTGAGATACATACCTCCACTTGTAAGAATGGAAACTTCTATAGTGTTATGTCCATAGAGTAACATAAGAGATAAAATAATGATTTTTTGGTCTTTGGTGTCTAAATTCTTCCTAAGATGTTATTTTACATGGGATATGGACCTTTCCCTCTTTGTGTTTCTTACTGGTATTATAAAGATTATGGTGAAATGTAATTATATATTATCTATAACTACTAATAGCTACCTCACAGGGGTATTGGAAAGAGTACATTAAAATACTGTTGTGTTCAGATAACTGCAACAATGGAAGACTACTGAGTCTTAGATAAAATATTCTGGCTAGGGAAATGGCCATTCACTAATTAAGAAAAGGCACAGTATAGAATCACATTCTCCAATTTCAACTCTGTCACGTCTCTCCTAATTTATGCGTTTCCCAAAATGTGTAACAGAACAGAGAGTTAAAATGCAGAGATGAAAAAGTACTGGTATTTCCTCTTGTTTCACATGGAACAGTCCCTTAATAACTCACAGCAAGATAAACAAGAGGGAGGAAGAAGTCAGCCAGTAAAGACAAACCCAACTGCAATGATGTAAAATAGACAAAAAGTTATTAAACAGGGAGAAATTTTTACCAGTACAAGTCAATTAGCAAAAGTTTGTCTCACAACTGGATGTTTCTGAAATGTGTACACATACACACATTCAAGCCTGCACAGATACAGGGGTAGGATTAAAAACGCCATGCTAAACTAATGTCTATGACATATGTGGAAAATCACATAAAACCATGAACTGACAGTTTTCATATAGATGAATAGATCTTGCAGAGAGCAAACTAATATCTCCGTCCACGTGGTAGCATTCTCCTGAGCTTGGCATGACACCGTGTCTGCTTTAGTCTTCAATTCCCATTTGAATAAGGAGCAGGATGCATAGCCAACTCCCGCATTAATGATCTGTGGTAAAAATATATACATAACCCAGATGCCATTTTCTCGCTCTCTTTCTGAGAACACTTAGGCCTTGGAGTAAACATTTATTCTAAACAACACGGGAGGAATGTGACTGCTCAGCATCACCTAGGATTAGTGGGGAGGGCTGGAGCATAGCTTTTGTTACAGTAAAGAAATATGTGATAGGAGAAGTATGTTTTTACAAGGATAATATTATTAACTGTACAAAGATTTGCCTCATTAACCCTTCAAGAGGTTTCTGGGTGATTTTTGCATATTATATGAAGTAGCATTGCTTGCCATGCCAGAACAATTTCCAAGTCACAGTGTGGTGGCAAATGTGCTGTCTTAAAGACGGTGGATAAAAATCAGTGCTCTGCTCACTGAGGAGGCAGATCATCAGCTGCAGCAGGATGGCAAAGCATCATTATTGTCATTAAAGGAGTCTAAACTGAGACTTAATGAGGCTCTATCTTATAGTCATTAAAGTTACTATAATCATTGTCACAAAACCTTTTGTTAACTGTTGTGCACTGGACATATTCATCCAGGATTAATGAGCTGCTCTCTGTTTTGAGTCATTTTAGTTGGGACTGTCTTTATCCCCTGACTATGCACTCTTGTGTACATTTGTGTGAGTTGTTAAAAGACTGCTCCGTGCCAATGCTCACGTAGTTGGCTGGATTTTGATGACACTTTTTATGATTCCTTTAACTGAAGGCGAGAACTCACGACTGATAAAAAATCCCGAATGTTGGTGTATAAGCCCATTCAACTATGTGAAATATTTTTGGTTTTTATTTATATATGCTTTGCTAATTCTGGCTGTTCTTAATATCCCTTTAGTTAAAGGAGATTTTGTAATAACCACATCCCTGTCCTTTAATCTGTCCACCACTTGTTGTCTAATTGAGGCCTCTCCCCTGATTATAGGTGTTAGTCCATGAGTACCAACACCCCATAGGTTCGGGGACCACAGTGTGAACTGTGTGCTGTGGAGGCAGACAGAAAGTTATGTCTCTGGGCTTCAAACAAACTCATCTAAACACAGAGAGCAGATAAGGTACTGGTGAGGTGGTAACAAGAATGACAAGATGCACGTTGCCTCTGTGAGAAACGCGCTCACTATACTGAATTTCAGTCAGGGCAAATTCGGTGGAGCAAAGAATATTTATTACAGCTCTGGGAGTTACACAGGGGATTTCTCCCCCTGTGGCTCATTTTCTCTTCAAAAATGTTTGTTTTTATTTCGTATTTCTTATACTTATTCATGTTTTTTCTTAGAAAATAGTTTCCATAATCAATGAGTTTTCGGAATGCAACCAACCCCCAATTACATAGTCAATGAATTCTTGGAATGCAACCCACCCCCAAACATGCCCCCTCCTTTCTTCTTGTGGCTTCTTTATTCTTTACACTTCTGTGATTATCTTAGCTAATTACACCATCTTTTGTTTTGCAATGGTTCGGTACTTCAACTGTTGCTTTTGTCTGATATCCTGTCTAACACTATCCCTTTTCTAAATGCATCTCAAGCACGCACCCATCTTAGCTGAAGCCATAGCAAGCACACATCCATTTTAGCTGAAGCAAAATTCTTTTGCTGAATTACTTACTACACCTCCATAGCTGGGCAGACACCACGACCGCCTTAGGTAGCTACGTACACTTGCTGCAACAACAGCTTGTCATTTTTCTCTATAAAGTTGTACTCCCAGTCATCTAAACATTGTTGTTGAAATTGCCTCTCAGCCCTCTGGCCTTATCCATTGCATTATGCCAGCTGCAGCTATGAAAACACTCTCCCACTAATTCAACTGCATCGTGCCATTCTCAAGTCTTTAGACAGTTTTTGTGTTGCTAAAGGCTTGTGGTCTAGACAATTTGTTTTTTCTTCCCACAGAGTGGCTTAGGGGCCTTTATCATTCAGTAGATTTTTCAGATCTTGGAAATAAGCCATAAATATGCAATAGCAAAGTACCAAGCTCAGAAAAAGCAGAAACCAGCTTTAAGTGAACCATAATTCGTCTAAAAGACAGAATTATAGAATGGTTTAGGTTGGAAAGGACCTTAAAGTTCGTCTAGTTCCAACCCCTCTACCACAGGAAGGGACATCTCCCACTAGACCAGGTTGCTCAAAGCCTCATCCAACCTGGCCTTGAACATCTCCACGGATGGGACATCCACAACTTCTCTGGGCAACCTGTTCCAGTGCTTCACCACCCTCAGAGTAAAGAATTTCTCCCTAATATCTAAGAAATATCTAAGAATATTAATTCCTAATATCTAAGAAAAGTACAAAGCCATTTTTGGAACTGCACATGTTGCACTGGGACGGGCTGTTCCCACAAAATGTAATCTAGAAGATAAGCACAAAGCACATATATCTAGAGACCTTCCTTGGTGCGCTGGGGTCTTTGGATCGACACTTCAAGTTTTTAAGGAAATTCATCCATTCATTCATACCAGGAGTAGGCATACTAAACAAATGCATGAGTTTCTGTCCCCCAAATATGCACTCAACTGTCAACATGCCTATTACTAGATTTTTTAATACAGTAATTCGCTGACAAAATTCTGTAATCTGTGTTATTTAGGAGTCCTGACAAGATGATAAAAGTGCTTTCTTCCTGCATTAAGATCTATGTTTGTGTGCTTTTTTTTCAATTAATGTGAGCTTTTACGTTCTTGAATTTATTATCTGTGACTTCAGTTTTATTTTCTTCAATTGGCACAGCTATAATGCAAAGTAGAACATTGCGTGTACTGGGAGTCATCCAAGTGGAAAAGACACAGCAAATTCAAGGATACTTTTGCAAGTCACATGTATCCATAGGGCCTTTTTGGTACAAAGGTGGATAAACTTGGCAGTTCAGTCCCGTTAGGAGTTAAGCTTTTTCCATATGTCCTGATTTTCCTGAAAAGAAGAAAGAAAGAAAACCGTTCATCTGTTTTTCACATGCTTTCCCCCATTTGTTTGGCAGGACTTTGTAATGTGAGGAGACACAATGAGCCAAATGTATCCCTAGAACTGCAGAGGTCACACCAGGCCTTACAATGGCTCATTAAATTTCTATAAATATCCAGCTCTTCATTGATTATTTTGTTTTCTCCCTGAAACCATGTACCATTTCCTTTCCTGAGATGTGTGGTTATGTATAATTTTTTTTTTTTAAAATTATATTTGCTTATCTTCAAAATGAACATTTAAGTCCAAACAAAGGGCAGTGTTGGTAGGCTGCTCCTCTCCCACGACACAGATGAGATGGTGCCTGTTAACAGCTTTGGATATTTGATCCCACTCTGCAAATCTGCTGGTATTATTATGAAGGGAGTATAGGTGTGTGCAAACAACCACAATTAGTATTTCCAATACTTCTTGAAAAAATTAATTTTAAATCCCTTTATTGAAAACAAACACAGAATGGGGCCAGAAGATCACGCGGGCAGTCGTATTTTATGTATAGAATCATCGAATCATAGAGTCATTGAATCATAGAATAGTTTGGGATGGAAGGGACCTTTAAAGGCCATATAGTCCAACCCCCTGCAATGAGCAGGGACATCTTCAACTAGATCAGGTTGCTCAGAGCCCCGTCCAACCTGACCTGGAATGTTTCCAGGGATGGGGCATCTAGCACCTCTCTGGGCAACCTGGGCCAGTGTTTCACCACCCTCATTGTAAAAAAATTCTTCCTTATATACTCTTCTCAAGGGACATGGTTGTCATGAAATTCTATCGACTCAAATCAGCAAGAGATTTATCACCAACTCAGTGAGTCTGGATTTCACCTATGCTGTTCAATCCAATCAGCATGTGAATTACCTATTCTCACCAAAGCCAAGTGACAGCAGATAGGGATTTTGTTTTGTTTTCCTAGGGATAGGCCTATCCTAGCCTATGGAATCCTGAACAGGGTCTTGAGGTTAGAAGCTCAAAAACATGATCCAATCTCTAACACAGACCCTTTCACAGAATGAGCAGTTATGCTCATAAAAGTTTACATTTAAAGGATTAATGGTTTTCTGATCTTGCACATCTGTTGCAGATCGCCAGTATCTGCTAAGTTTAGTGACTAACAGTAAAGTATGCTATTTCTTCTACATTTCTCAGACAGTCATTGTAGCTGAAACAAAATGAACAGATATCTCTGTTTCACCTCCTGAAGAGGCTGGGTTGCAATGCTCTAGCTGAACGAAAAAGGTTTGTGCAGGAATTGAAGAAGGAAGGGGTTGCCCAGTAGACCATTTATGACTAATGATGCCACTGTCTCCAGCGTGATGGGGCTGGGAACTTAAGCATCTGAAGTTATCTGCTTATTTTTTGCTAGGCCTAGCTTACTGGGCTATGTGGCCTGGCTTCATATCACATAGGCTAATGGGAATTTTGGCCAACACCTCCAGTCAAAGCTGGGGGGAGACTGAAGACCATTTGAGGGCCTGGGTTTTTCAGGCTGGGGCTTGAGAAATATGGCTGCTAGACTATATTTGTTCCAAACTTATCATTCATTAAAAAAAAACACCAAAAAAACTCCAAAACAGAATGCCAAAACAATATTCCTTGTGAAAAAAGAGGGTACTTGTGTCATAAAATGGACAGTAATTTGATTTTGTAAAATTATATAAAAAGGAGTATGAAGAAAATTGGTAATTTTTTTTTTGTATGAATGAAGATAGAATGAATTTTGGAGTGAAAATATCAATTAAATTCCTCCCACATACTATTTAAGATGTGGTGTCAGGTTCTTCAACAGGATTAAATTTCCATTTGTGTTGGAACTCATGCCTAGATATGAGTAAAGAATTTTAAAACACAAAAAGAAAAGGAAACTCATAGCCACACATTAGTTTCTTGCTCTGGACCATATATATCAGAAAAGCATTCTGTTAATAGTTGTCTGTGCTTTATGAGGACTAAAATATCTATCATGATTGGTTAATACAGCTAAAAAGATTGATAAATACATACCCTTTTGTTATGTTCACTGATGACAAGCTGATTCCTCTTTAACTTGCTTTTTCATCTTGAGTAATTTACTGGTAACTCTGGCTGAACTCTAGCTAAAGTTATGTTTATCTTGTTATTTTAACATTCAAATGATTGGATAGGAGTGGGAAGTTTGGTATTTTGGTGTATAGGATGTCATTTGAATTTTGAATTAATTTACATTGGCTTCTATCTGTGTGTGGAGTTTTTAAAAAGAACCAAAAAATGCATTAAGCCAACTAAGAAGAGAATCTGTGACTCAGAAGGCTTTGAGATTAGTTGAAATTTTTACATTAGGAGAGTAAGAACTATTTTTAAACTAAAAAAAAAAAAAAAAAAAAGAGAAGTGTTAGGCCATCATCAGTCATTAATCATCAAAATGAGTTTTCAGTATGAAATAATTAGCCATATCTAGAACAAGGACAAAGTTCAAAATGAGATGTATGTCCTAATTTACAATGGATCACAGTGTGAGGTCTCTGCAGCCCCAGCTCTAAGTTGTGCATTCAGACCTAACTTAGAAGCATGGTGGTCTGCCAGATTATATTCTTCTGTTCTGACTGCCATGATTATGGATACCCATTAATGACAATTCCATTTTGCAAACAAAATTTTTGAGTATTTCTGGTGTGTGGGGGGTGTGTTGGTTTTGGGGTTTTGTCCTTTTTTTGGGGGGGGTGGTGGTGTTTGTTTTTTGGTTGTTTTTTTTTTTTTTTTACTGTGCCAAAAGCTTGTGGTTCTTATTAACCTCAGCTGTTGGAAATCTGGGTTTACATCTATTCTCTGTTTGATTTGGAACAAGACTTTGAACGAACTCAACCATAACCTGGGTATTTTTGTTCTAAATTCTGACCTTCTCCTCTTTTACTCTTCCCTGTTGAAGCTGTTCTTTGTATGCAAAAGTAGCCACAGTCCTATAGAGAGAGCAATGGAGTATCTGACGGCTAAGAAATCCCTTTCTCTCTTTCTTACTTGGAAACACTTAAATGGAAACTCCATCTCAGGCTTAAGGAAAATTTTCTCCTATCCAATACCTTCCCAATTAAATGGGTTGGCTCTGTATAATGAAAATTCCCAGCAAGTGATATTTCAGGGTCTGCTGTTGGCTATGAATGTCACAGAGTTTCTGATTTTACCACCTGTTTTTCTGTAAACTGCGTAACTGAACTCCAGTAGTGCCTCTTTCTGAAGTGAAGTAGTAATTCTCCAAGGGGAGCTCATTTTAGTATGAACAGAGTGGTAGAGTCTGGCTCCTGGCTTCCACACAGCTCAATTTACCAGTCTGTCATACTGCCATATAAGAAGACCTGTGAATCTGTTTCTAAAAATGTTGACATCTTAAAAAGAAAAGGTATGCACAGAAGATCTGAAGCAATCCCTTTGCATGAAGTACTAGTCCCGTGAAGTCACCAAAGTCAAGATTTCATCCTTTCACGGAACTCTTGACTTCCATAGGGGAAGTTAGTTGCTATTAGTTTGTGTTCCTTAGAAACACTTTAAAAATCCATTTTGCCATTGTCTGTGTGGTCCTTCCTTTTATCAACCTGTCCTCTGAAGTCCACCACTTGCTGGGCTCTGCATTTCCCCCTTTGGAGTTGATGCTGTTGAGCCACTCTGGGGTTCCAGAAGTGCAGTTTGAAGCAGCTCAGGAAATAAAACCTATCCTATAGAGCTATCAGCGTACAACAGCAAAGCTGTTCTTTGCTTATCTGTCACTCCTCTCTTTCTGTCATGCCGATTTTCTTCCAGTGAAAACAGTATTACTATCTGCTGCTACCTTGAGACTGCTCAGAGCTCCTACAAGACCCCAAAATCCTTGTTTGGGTGATTCTGGCTATTTTGCACTCCCCTCTGGCAGTAATGGATGATGATCAGAGTTTGAGAGAGGAGACAGAAATGTCTGGTATTTTCCATCTAGCTGTCACCTAGATGTTTCACAGTTGTCTTTACTGTTGTTCTGGTCACATATATATGTGCTTCTTTCCCCTCTTAACTTTATATTTTCTTTCTCATCCTCTTACTGTTAACAGTCACTTGGCCAGAGTGTGGGAGCATCAACGAGAAACATTGAAAGCAGCCCATGAAATTGTAGAGTTTCGTGCCACTTTATGTCTCTGTATCAAACCCATTGCAGTTGTACAAATAATTTCAACCCCAGTAAGATCTCTGTTTAGGAGTTTGTTGAATTTTAGTCTGAGCTGTGACCTTAACAGATTTCAGCTCTAGAAACATGATGATCGAGAACACAGTCTCATTTTGGGGGAAACCTTCAGTCCCAGCTCACTCGTTTTAGATTTAGAGCTACGTTCACCTCTGCCATGCCTTCCCTAAATGTGTACATTTGTCCCTTCATTGCATCTCAACTAATTTCATGCCCTCTATTCTATTCAAAAGTGACTCTTCATTGAAAAGAAAATAGCTCCTTTAAGTATATAGTACCTTTGCTGCAATACTGACACTAAACATTGCTGTAATACACTGGGCCAAGCAAATTATTTTTAAAGCAAAATTATTAAACTATGATCTTGCTTAATCCTTCTATAAATATTTGGGGAAGAAAAATATGCTTTAATCTTGTTTCAGTTCTACATTTTTTTGGTGAATAATCTGTGAATAATTCACTTTCCAGATGCAAAGTATTACTGAGGTATTATGATAAGACTAAAGAAAATACAACCAAATATGTATTTCATTTAGAGAGTTGTGTGTTTGTTTTTCAAAATAGAGGCTTTGGTGCCACCAGTCATAAAATGTAAAGGAGTCATCTTACTTTCAGCCCACCTGCCCGTAATGGTTTGAACTACAAGCCTTGTTCCATTAGAGGCAGTATCGGGGTCATATCAACACTGCTGCATTTCATGTCCAAAGATAAAATCGTTTCAGTCGTGCCACCTTTTGACAACAACCTCTGCAGCCACTGCAGATGAAATCTCGCTGAGTAGATCTGGGATTTGTTTATTCCTGTTCACAGACATCTGTTCCTTTTCCCAGGTCCCCTGATGCTGTCTGCCTTCATGCAGCATTTAACCAAGTCAATAAGACCTATGTCTGAATGTGGGATACAGAAAATGTAATTGGACCATACCAGAAATGTCTTCTTCTGAGCTGTGGTTCAAAGCTATGTGTTGAACATAGTTTAATTAATTAATTTTATTGGTAGAAGTTGGCCACTGTTTTTTCTGCAGGACTTGAATAATTTGAGTTCTGTAACCTTTGATATGAGGTCCTACGAGTGTTGTTGTCTTGCCTGGCCAGTCTTGTCTCTGAATTGCTGAAATACTCCTAATTATATGTGTTAATCATTACATGGAACTAAACAACAATTGCTCTTTCTTAAATCTGATCTAGGGGTTTATCTCAAGCTGTTTCGACTTGACTGCCATATAAAACTTGGGGAGAACACATTGTATGAACCAAAACCACCCAGCCAGCAGAGAAATTAGATTAAAATTATGTCAAAGAGAAATCTTCATAAACATCTCTTATTACATCTTTCCTTATCCAAAGATTTGGGGCAGAATTCTGGCCCCAATGAAGTCAATGGAAAAACTCCAATTGCTGTTAAGAAGGGCCAGGATTTTATTCCAAGTCTGTGAAATAAACCGTAATTAACCTTCCTTCATGGCTGCCAGATTCCATGTCACCACTTGCTTCCATTTTCTGAATTTAATTTTAGTGAAAATCTGTACAAAACTTAAGAGGAATCGCCAAGTGGCTTCTCCCTCTACCACTTTCTCTTATATGCCCAGTTGATTTAGAAAATGTGCCCTGCTGGCTTCCACAATTTCCTCTTGTAACAAATGTTAAAGACCCTGCATTAACTTTGTGGCCAATTCTCCTCGTTATTGCTTGCTCTTTTATGTTCTGATTTGAAGAAGCCCCACAGCTCACCACACTCTAATTAATGGTCATCAATTATTTAAAACTTTGCTTTATTCTCTGAATTAAAATAACTCCCTTTCTTCCCCAAATAAATAAATGATGGCTTTAATTATCTTTATACAAATATTTTTTTAGTTCGGGTCAGGAGCTCTTGCTGGATGTTCAGTATGCATTTGGACTGCCATTCTACCCGAAGTATGAAGAACAATTTACTCTGGAAGAAAAAGGCCTTTCATTGCAAATTATGCAGTATATCTCCAATTTTGTAAATTCTGGGTAAGTACGTGACATTTAAGAATTGCTATGACCGGGGAGGGGGTAAGGAGCAGAGGGAATGTAGCCTAGATCTTGCCCTCACTCAAGTAGCCTCCATTTCCTCTCGCAATTTGTAATCCTACAGAGGGGTCTTTGGTCGACACTATTGGAAAGTCACAGCCAAGTTGTCAAGCAGATACCAAAGATCTGTAGTAAGACATTTAGCTAGAATAGGAATTTTATCTCCATGGAGCAGCTGCAAATTCCACTTAAATATATGGGGGCTACAAAGGCCTTGGTATTGTTTTCAGACCCCATTTTTGAAGTCTTTTACCTAAAAGTTCTCTTATTCCCAGAAGAAAGAAGAAATTACATGGAGACACAGTGCAACCTTTGCGAACTACTCCGCGAATAACCCTCAGCTTTACTGTGCTGTGGCCATGTTTGAGAATGAGGACTATCTCCGGAAAGCTGGTGTGGGAACTGTGACTTTACGTGCTTTTTGGAGTATCTTGAGTGGCTTTGGGGCTGAGGGCTGTTGAAGATTTTTATAAGCCTGTGTCTATACATGTTCTGTGTACCTGTTCCTTAGGAACCTGACTAACAAGTTGCTGTCTGGTGAGACACCATGAATAATTCACCAGTCTGGACTGAATTTGAACCCTTCTGGTCAGAGGAACTGGATACACATTTCCTTGACCTAGCTGATCTCCTTCTGCATTTTACTGTTCATGTCATAGTTTTCTAACTATCATTTCTCCCGTTCCCTTAGAAATCCAAACTACCCTCATAGTTTCTCGAGAAGAATGTCAGGGGTGATGCCCCTCTGGCCTATGTATCTGCCAAATGATGGTGGCGATAACTACAAGGAGTTCACTGTTTCCTTGCCAACTCTTAAAGGATTGAAAAAAGAAGACTGTTCTTTTTGGTCTGATTATATAAGAAGACTGAAAGCGTCCACAG
This sequence comes from Charadrius vociferus, assembly GCF_000708025.1. NCBI lineage: Eukaryota > Metazoa > Chordata > Aves > Charadriiformes > Charadriidae > Charadrius > Charadrius vociferus. The sequence goes on from NW_009647595.1 coordinate 8,379,684, forward strand.
GTGAGCAGAGTGTTTCCTGTCATTAAATAAAAGCTAAATTATCTGCATAATGTTTTCCTCTGACTGTAGTCCTGTTATGTCAGTGTGGAAAGATTAAACATCTTGCGTTGTCCAGGGTATATAACTTCAGTCTCTTCTGAGACTGAAAGGGTGTAACATTGAACACATTTGTTTTATAGCAAATAGCGTGTAATAAAGTTTCATTGGCCTGGAGTAGGAGCTAGAGAAATCTTCCTGCAGTGATGATAGAAGATAATTAGATATGATGCAGCTATATCTTCTAATAGCTTGCTCTCTATTTGCAGTTATAACATAGACTTTGACTAAACTGGAAGACTAGCTATACGGGCCTCTTTTGTCTACTGGAAGCACCTAACATATGACTTAGGAGGAGCACAGTAACTTCTATCCAGTGTAAAGTTGTAACTGAGGCATTAGATATATCTCATTACGGATCCTGCATGCTTTGACTTCACACTAGATAAGTTTCTTTGGGTTTTTTTACAGCAGTGCTGGTTATGTCCCATGTATTTCTCCTTTAACTCCATAAATTTCCATGCAGCTGTGAGATTCCTTCATTTTTTTCTTACTGCTTAGGACAGTAAGACCAAATCTGCTGAGATTTCAATCTGCTGCTCCATCCTGAACACTGAATTTATTCTGGTAAATAAACTTCCCTTCATGTCTGTGTATCTTGTAAATAAATTTGGATAGCCTCAAGAAAAGCAAACAAAACCATCTCTTTTTGGCAGGCGGAGATGTTTTGAATTATTCTTGGAGGCCTGCAAGCTTACAGGTGTTTTTTATGTCCTGAGGACTCATCTTCGCAGTGAACACAGTCCAGGCCCTCTGCTTTGGGGGTCAGTTCTGGGAACAAAATGTACTCTTCAAGACACAAAGCTGCCCAGGCTATCTATGCCTGACATACCACCTCAGATGGACTGAGGCTGATATTTGAGTGACACAAAATTATAATGTCTCAGAGTCATCAAGTTGGTGGTTCTGATACAAACGCAAGGCATCAATTTTCTTGTTCAAGGTACAGCCTGAATCATTACTCATGGTCTTTCTTCAAAAGTGGATTCAAGATTTTGCTGTAGGCTTTTTCATCAGTTTCCTGGTATCCCTCAATGTCTTCCAAGCTCAGAGGGGATATTTTGATCTCTCTGATGGCTTTGTGTTGGTTGAGATATTCCTAATTTGCAAAGCTTGGTTCTGATGTTTAAACAGTCCTGGGTATAGCTTCTAGATCTTTTGGGACTTCATCTCACAGCATTATGACTGTGTAATGACAGACTGAGTCGAAGTAACAGCTCTGACTGTTGACCGAGCACCACGGACAGAGGCCATTCCCAGCACTTGCAGAAAATCCCCCCAAAAGGTGGGAAAATATCTACCAGCGCAGATTGTTTTTCAGATGGAGAAGGTTTAAAACCATCCAAACTGGCATAAGAACACAGCAACATTTGTGTATGGGTCAGTCCAATGATCTGCCTAGCTCAATATTCCGCCCTCGTCAGTGGCCAAAACCGAACAGAATCATCATAGAATCATAGAAGAGTTTGGGTTGGAAGGGACCTTAAAGATCACCTAGTTCCAAGTCACCTGCCCTGGGCAGGGATACTTCCCACTAGACCATGTTGCTCAAAACCCCATCTAACATGGCCTTGAATGCTTCCAGGGATGATGCCTCCACAACTTCCCTGGGCAACCTCTTCCAGTGCCTCATCTCCCTCATGGTGAAAAATTTCTTCCTAATATCTAGTCTGAATCTACCCTCTTTCAGTTTGAAGCCATAACTCCTTGTCCTATCACTACACTTCCTGATAAAGAGTCCCTCCCCATCTTTCCTGTAGGCCCCCTTTAGGTACTGGAAAACTGCTGTAAGGTCTCCCTGGAGCCCTCTCTTCTGCAGGCTGAACAACCCCAACTCTCTCAGCCTGTCTTCATAGGAGAGGTGCTCCAGCCTTCTGATGATCTTTGTGGCCCTCCTCTGGACCCGCCTCAACAGGTCCACGTCCTTCTTGTGCTGAGGACTCCAGAGCTGGATGCAGTACTCCAGGTGGGGTCTCACAAGAGGGGTCTAGAGTGTTAAAAAAACTTGAACGTCAAACATAAAAACTGAGAGAAGAGAAAAACACACTGAAAGAGTTCACAAAGATGAGTCAAATTTTTGAAAACAAGCCACACAGTGTGAGATTTATGGAGTATAGATTGTCAAGGAGAAGGTTTAAAAGTACATGTCAACATGTTATTCTGCAAGCAGAAGTGAGTACACCCTGCCTGCTCTTCAAGCCAGCATTTGCTTATCCTCAGCACCATGGTAATGCAGCTACAGAGTTGACTTCTACTAACTTCCATCTCATAGTAACATTGGCTTGTCGCTTTGCTTCAATAGTCTTCTTTAATCTTATCTCACCCTGGAATACTGAAGCTTCTTATGACTTTTACTTAAATAGGCATCACATCAAGCCCATTTCTGCTCCAGACCTCAGCATGGATGGCTACTTACAAACACTTGTGCTGTGGATCTCTTGATGACAAGCTGAGCCCCCCTCCTTGTGAAAAAAGACTCGTAATGTTCATCAATTTAGCTAGGAGGACTCTATGAACTTCGAATGCTGATGGCTGAACACCTTCGATTTCTTTTTAAGAGCAGGTTGTGCTGAAATTCATGCCAAAGCACTGTCAGTCCATCAGTACAAGTTCATCACTTGCATTGCTCCCAAAAATTACTTTCTGCAGGAATGGACAAGTGAAACTGTAGAATGTGTTCAGTCACGAGAACTGTAATTAATTTTTTTTTTTTTTTAAGTCCCTAAGCATCATGTTTCTGCTTGGTTGGTGTTCCTCCTTGCACCAGAAATAGCTTGCTGTACCTCCCTTCAGAGCTGAAGCACTGCACCTCTTTTGTTACCTGACCGCTCCAGACTCTATTCCTGGAGTGCTGCCATGCTGTCGCATGGGATCCTGGTGTGATATTGGATGCTTGGCTTGAGAGAGCAATGCTGCAAACCATGTTTGGATGATGTACCTTGTACTCCATCTTGAGAGGGAACTAATTGTCAGTCAACTGCTGTGAGATCCAATCTAATGCCTACTTCATGGAAAAAAAAGAGCAGTTTCCTGCCTTTCAATAATTATAAATCTTAATGATAGTGTTTTTTGATTGTATGATACACTGTTCGTACTGCTAAGTCTCAGTTGTTGTGGGTTGCAGTTTCATAGAATCATAGTCATAGAATCATCTAGGTTGGAAAAGACCTTTAAGATCATGGAGTCCAACCATCAACCTAACATTGCCCAAACCGCCACTAAAACATGTGTCTAAGCACCATGTCTACCCATCTTTTAAACGCTCCCATGGAGGGTGATTCCACCACTTCCCTGGGCCGCCTGTTCCCATGCTTGATAACCTTTTCAACGAATAAATTTTTCCTAATATCCAATCTAAACCTCCCCTGGTGCAACTTGAGGCCTTTTCCTCTTGTCCTATCACTTGTTACTTGGGAGAAGAGACCGACCCCCACCTGGCTACAACATCCTTTCAGGTAGTTGTAGAGACTGATAAGGTCTCCCCTCAGCCTGCTTTTCTCCAGACTAAATAACCCCAGTTTCCTCAGCCACTCCTCATAAGAGGTGCTCTAGACCCAGCTTTGTTGCCCTTCTCTGGACACACTCCAGAATCTCAATGTCTTTCTTGTAGTGAGGGGCCCAAAACTGAACACAATATTTGAGGTGGGGCCTCACCAGTGCCAAGTACAGCGGGACAGTCACCTCCCTAGTCCTGCTGGCCACGCTATCCCTGATACAAGCCAGGATGCTATTGGCATTTGTAGTCTTATGCCAAGTAGATGGAGTTTACAAGTGTGGCAGCAAGAGGCATTGCTAATCCAGTTTTCACATCCAGGTGCAAAGCTGTAGAGGGTCTATTCTGATGAAAACTCAGCCAACTGTGACAAATCCTGTTTTGTCCATCTGACCTCTTCATTCAAATCAATATCTTTCCAGCTTCATATATCACCTGTGATCTACAAGAAATAAAAAATAAAAAATCCTGACATATTTCAGTAAAATGGAGAAGAACTGGAAAAAAAAACAGTGATCATAAAATTTAACTGCAACTGGATTTTCAAAATTTTTTCTTGATCCTTTGTTTACTGCCATGTGAAATGACTTGACTTAAAAATGACAGATTAGGTCTAACTAAATGCTCAAAGATTAGACCCTTAGGTCTAAGAGCCTAGGTCTCAGTCGAACAGAAAACTGAGTTACTCCTAAACTCATAAATAGCAGTTTCTGGAATAAAGCTTCTCATATTTAGAATCTCTTATACAGCTGAATTTATGTCTCTTTTAGGTTATTCACTGCTGGATCTAGAAGATGTTGTGTATATATCCAGCTTAACTGTTACCTGTAATTTTCTTTCCATTTAGTAAAAATATTGTCCAAGTTGAAGTAGGTGTTTCATTTTGTGATCAGAGTGCAATCTTTAATGATGGAATGTATCATTTGTTCCTGGCATATAATTGAAATGCATGTTGTCGTAATTGAAGATTATTTAACAAAAGTCATGTCATAAATGCAATGATTCTTCATGGTATTTCCTGGCAGTACCTTTACAAATTATGGAGGAAAGTTTGAATCTGTTTCATTGCAGATGACCTATAAATCTGTTGACGTTTTGTTTGAAACCAGTTTGTAAAGTTGGCATTTTAGTGGGCAGTTTACCTGGGGAATTATGAAAGTGATGATGCTTGAGAAGGATTGGATTTAGTAAACAGAGTTCTCATGGTTGCATTTCAAAGACATGCTTTATATTCTGAATCATGATGGTTTCCATGGGAAACATCAAAACGAGAAACAAGAAAAATGACCATTGTGGAAAAAAAAGCTGTGGATGGCTTTTTCCAGGGAATGTGTTAACAACTTGAAATTCAGTTAAAAACAGGAGCTCCAGAATGTTTATGCATATTCAGCCAATATGTCTGAATGCTAAAATTCCCCTTGCATAGTGTGGTGGACTGTGCTGTCTAACAGTGAGTCCCTTTATTAAGGGGCCTCTCACTGCATCCCAAACAGGTGGACTTGGATCCAGTCTACATCTCTCACTCATCTAACTGGTATCTAAACAAAATCAGTCCTCCTAAAATAAGTGTCTCTGTAAGCAGTGTTGCAACTGGGGAGGAGATACCTGTAGTGTCTCCAAAGTGAAATCTTGTCTGCCTGACTCATGTGCCTAAATTTAGACATTTACACATACTTTACATGTCCAAGTTGGCCAGACTGGACCCCACCTGTAGAAAATTTGATGGCTAGCAAAGCTGAATCATTCTCCGTTAGCTCTTGAGACACCATGTGTAGCCACACAAGAGCCAAATAAAGCAACGGTGTTCATAGTTCAGGCTTGAATCAAGACTGAATCAGGAATGTTGTGATTAACATTCATCTTTTACCCCTTCATTCACACCTTGTTTTGGAAATCTCCACTAGAAAACAGATTCCTTTAGTATGAGGGATATCTGTGCAGCAATGAGAGAGCTCTGGCTAGAATACATTAAATAAACAACATTAATACACTTTCTTGGCACAGTTTCGAGCTGTTGAGGCAATTGCATTACCACAATAGGGTGGAAGACTAAAATCATAGAAGGTAAAGAATAAGGCAGAAGAGATCTATTGGAGGTGGGTGCTTGGGGCTTTATGTATTCCAGACAGGCAAAAAAATAATCTTCCCCACACTTCCTGCCTGGTGAGTAAGTATCAGGAGATAATACAAAAAAGAGAACAAGTCTTGCACAAGTGGAGTGCAAACTATTATGCATTCCATTGGCAGTTATTTAAAGCGTGCTGGAAGCATGATACCATTAGGTGATCTGCCATTACCCTAAAGCATTTTGCAAATGGTCTGCAAACCGATAAAAATAGCTTCTTGAACATTTATAGCTGCATAAAAGGGCTCTTAAGTGTTATTGACAAAGTGTATAACTTCTAGCTTGCTGCATCAAAGTTATGACATTTATTTTAATCTTAATTATATTGTCTTTTCAGGAAGTGCAAGTAATGGAGAACCATCTGCAGAAAACAGCCCTAGTGAAGCTCCCAGTGAAGGACTTACCTCCCAGGAGAGCCAGGCACCAGGAGACAAGGCGGCTTACAGCAGATAGAAAATCACAGTGCTACTGGATGAGTTTGTCATACAATTGTACATGCATGCAACTGTGTCACATCAGATGAACAAGTTGCTTCCTTTAGTTAACTTTCTGAACAAGTAAAGTAGACCTTTCAAGAAAGTAGTTTTTCAAGAAAATTGTTGAATATGGCATGAAATAAGCTCTACGGCTATTATTTTAGGTCAAAAGAAACTGTAATTTAAAAAATGAAGTACCAATAAAAACTGCAAAAAAACTCCAAAACAAAAGTACTTGGACTTCATTTCTTGCAACTACCCAAATACCAACACACTGTAGTACCACCAGCCAGAAAAGGCTGTACATTGAAACTCTGAGAAGTCCCTCAGCTGATGAGGCTCTCATTTGTTAGATGCCATATCTGACTACTGCTTTTTTGTTACTCATCCTATCACAAGCTG
>NW_009647595.1:8386309-8407492 GCF_000708025.1 Charadrius vociferus
GGAAGGGTTGGATCCAGGAAGAATGACGTAAAAAGGGAATCAAGAGTGTTCATTAAGTGTGTTCATGTGAAGTCAGGCACATGCACGTGCTATATTCAGCTCATGATCATCTGTGAAAAGATCACTTGGTTAAAGCCCAACACACAACAGAGATAATATAAAGCATATGTTAATTAAATCATAGAATATGCTGTCCTTGGAACATTTATCTTTTGTAAGGAGAAGGTGAGATGTGGAATACTTTTGGAAGCATAAGGAAAAGTGCATCATAGAGTACCTCTAATGGCTTTGAACATAGTTTAGGTTAGGTTGTTAATTTATTGCTGGGATCATTTGGCAATAGATAATCCTCAATTGATAGTAAATCACATACACGTTCATGATACTTGAGAACAAAAAGTGAAATCAGGGCTGCCCTGAAACTAATAGCAAAATTTCCATTGATTTCAGTAGGACACAAATTTCTTGTGCAGTGTTGAAATGATTTAATAAAACAGCTCGTATTTTTGTTTGCTGCTTGGGACCTTTGCGAGTGCATGAGCAGTTACTGCTCTCTGCCATGTATCCAGATTTCCAAAGATTTTACCTAGCTAGAAGAAAAACTGTGTAACACTCATAGTTCTTATCACAGACCCACAGAATCACAGAATGGTCAGGGTTGGAAGGGACCTCTGGAGATCACCTAGTCCAACCCCCCCGCCAGAGCAGGGTCACCTACAACAGGTTGCACAGGATGGTGTCCAGGCAGGTTTTGAATGTCTCCAGAGTGGGAGACCCCACAACCTCTCTGGGCAGCCTGTTCCAGTGCTCCACTACCCTCAAAGTGCAGAAGTTCCTCCTTGTGTTAAGATGGAACTTCCTATGTTCAAGTTTGTACGCATTATCCCTTGTCCTATCACTGGGCACCACTGAAAAAAAGACTACTCCTATCCCCCTGGCGCACTCCCATTAAGTATTTGTAAGCATTAATAAGATCCCCACTCAATCTTCTCTAGACTAAAGAGACCCAAGTCCCTCAGCCTTTCCTCGTATGAGAGATGTTCCAATCCCCTCATCATCTTTGTAGCCCTTTGCTGGACCCTCTCCAGCAGATCCCTGTCTTTCTTGAACTGGGGAGCCCAGAACTGGATGCAGTATTCCAGATGCGGCCTCACCACATCAGAGCTCATGGTCATCCTGTTGTCCACCAGGACTCCCAGGTCCCTCTCCACAGAGCTGCTCTCCAGGAGGTCAGCCCCCAACCTGTACTGGTGCATGGGGTTATTCCTCCCCAGGTGCAGTACCCTACACTTACCCTTGTTGAACTTCATAAGGTTTCTTTCTGCCCAACTCTCCAGCCTGGCGAGGTCACGCTGTAAGGCAGCACAGCCTTCTGGCGTGTCAGCCACTCCTCCCAGTTTTGTGTCATCAGCAAACTTGCTGATGGTACACTCTATCCCTTCATCCAGATCATTGATGAATATGTTGAACAAAACTGGGCCCAGTACTGACCCCTGAGGGACACCACTTGTTACTAACCTCCAACTAGACTCTGCGCCACTAACCACAACCCTCTGAGCTCTATCTGTGAGCCAGTTCTCAATCCACCTCACCGTCCATTCATCTAAGCCACACTTCCTAAGCTTTCCTGTGAGGATGATGTGGGAGACAGTGTCGAAAGCCTTGCCAAAGTCAAGGTAGACAACATCCACTGCCCTCCCCTCATCCACCCATCTAGTTACTTTGTCATAGAAGGCTATCAGATTAGTCAGACATGACTTCCCCTTGGTGAATCCATGTTGACTACTTCTGATAATCTTCTTTTCATCCAGGTGCTTTGAGATGACTCCCAGAACAAGCTGCTCCATCATCTTCCCAGGGATGGAGGTGAGGCTGACCGGCCTGTAGTTTCCCGGGTCATCCTTCCTGCCCTTTTTGAAGACTGGAGTGACATTGGCTATCCTCCAGTCCTCAGGCACCTCACCTGTCCTCCAGGACCTTTCAAAGATAATGGAGAGAGGCCCAGCAATGACTTCCCCCAGCTCCCTCAGCACACGAGGGTGCATCCCATCAGGCCCCATGGATTTATGTATATCCAATTTATCTAACTGATCTTTAACGTGCTCCTTGTCAACCAAGGGATAGTCTTGTTTCCCCCAGACTTTCTCTGTTACCTGCAAAGTCGGGGTCTCACAAGGACTGGCCCGAACAGTGAAGACAGAAGCAAAGAAGGCATTTAGCAACTCCGCCTTCTCTGCATCATCCGTCACCACAGCACCTGTCTCATTCAACAACGGGCCCACATTTTCCCTAGTTTTCCTTTTGTCTCCTATATACTTAAAGAAACCCTTCCTGTTGGCCTTGACATCCCTCGCCAGGTTCAATTCCAAGGCTGCCTTGGCTTTCCTTGTTTCCTCCCTGCATACCCTGACAGCATTCTTGTATTCCTCCCAAGCAGTCAGCCCCTTCTTCCACCTATTGTAAACTCCCTTCTTCCACCTGAGCCTTTTCAGAAGGTCCCTGCTCAGCCATGCAGGTCTCCTTCTCCCCTTGCCTGATTTCTTTCTCTTTGGGATGCACTGATCCTGAGCTTGGAGGAGGTGACGCTTAAATAGCAGCCAGCTCTCTAGAGCCCCCTTACCCTCTAGAGCCCTTTCCCATGGGATTTGCCCAAGCAATTCTTTGAAACGATCAAATTTAGCCCTCCTGAAGTTTAGGGTTTCAACTCTTACTTGTCATTTTGTCTATTCTACACTTAATCCTGAACTCTATCTTCTCATGATCGCTGCAGCCCAGTCTGCCCCCAACCTTTACATCCTCCACCAGTCCCTCTTTGTTTGTCAGTATCAGGTCCAGTAAAGCACCTCTCCTTGTAGGCTCCTCCACCACCTGAGTCAAAAAGTTGTCATCAATGCACTGGAGGAACCTCCTGGACTGTACATGCCCGGCTGTGTGGCCCTCCCAGCAGATATCAGGGTAGTTGAAGTCCCCCATGAGAATCAAGGCCTGTGATTGTGAAGCGATTCTCACCTGACTGTAGAAGGCCTCATCAACTTCCCCATCCTGATCGGGTGGCCTGTAATAGACACCCACAACAGTGTCTTTCATACTACCCTGCCCCTTAATCCTTACCCATAAGCTCTCAACTTGCTCTTCGTCTGCCCCCAGGGAGAGCTCGATACATTCCAGTTGCTCTCTCACATAAAGAGCGACTCCACCACCTTGCCTCGCCGGCCTATCCTTCCTAAAGAGAACATAGCCCTCCATGACAATGTTCCAGTCATGTGAGCTATCCCACCAGGTCTCAGTAGTTGCAATGAGATCATGGACCTGTGACCGCACACAGATCTCTAACTCCTCTTGTTTATTCCCCATGCTACACGCATTGGTGTACAGGCATTTCAGAAAATCCAATGAGTGTATAGTTTTTGCCCTTGAGGGGTGGTGGGCCTTCCAATCCTCAAACATACTAGCACTCTGCCCCACAACTGCTGAGCTACTACCCCCAGGTGCCTCTCTATGGAGCCCAGTTACATGCCTATCCCCCTTCAAAACTAGTTTAAAGCTCTCTCAATGAGCCCTGCTAACTCTACTCCAAGAACCCTTTTCCCCCTGCGAGACAGGCTTTTCCCATCTGCCATCTTATTCCCATCTTATGCTTATATCCTCTTCAATAAACAGTAAAAATAACAGAAGAGTCAAGAAGCTTGTTAACTAATCAAATATAAAAAAGTAAAGATGGCAAAATCAAACTGTGTGTTCCATCATTATCTTTACCTATGCTAGCTAACTAGTATAGAAAAGAAAAAAAGATTTAAGAACTTTTTAAAAGCCCAGATCTTAATCACATAGTTCAGCAGAGGATGATTTCTTTGCAGTATCTATAGATGCAGCAGTTCTGATTCCTTGACCAAGACTGGGATTACTTTTTCCTCTTTTGGAACTGCTCCTGGAAATTGATGTCTAATAGATTCTCTTTAAAACTTAATGCACCCTGCCAAAACTTCTTATTTTAATAACAGATATGATTTTGCATGTGTCCACATATGCAGACAGTCCTATGCATATCTCCGGCCCTGAGAAGATCCAAAGCTGAGCTACAGTATTTCCTATTATTTTAACAGTGAGTTGACTTAAAGAAATGTGGGTTTCTCCAGTTCTGTCACCTAATTTCTACAGTGGCAGCATTCTGGTCCTCCTAATAGTCCTGTGAATATTTATTATTATATATGTGTGTGTGTGTATAGATATACATTTTCAGCAAAAGTGGAAAGTTTTTCTTCATCCATTAAACAAATGCATTATAATTAATCTAAAGGTATTTTAGGTCACTTTGCTGTCTACACTGGATCTCCTGTCTTTCAGTCCTGATACCAAAGCATCTTCTCCCGGCTAATGTTCTTTGTTTCTGCACTGTACTCTTCCAAAAAATCAAATTCTCCAGAACTTCAGCCAAATCACCCTGAAATACTGACATTAAATAGGCTATTGTTTGTGGAGAATGGGCTTGGTATAGCCATATGCCAGGCTGTATTGTTACACTGTCAAATAATCGCTTTGGGAAAAAATGGGCCATGAGACTAACAGTTTTGATGAATCACCCAATATCCCATAGCTCCTGTTAAAGAAATGTCAAAAAGCTATTGGACTGCTAAATGTAATACTTAAATAATTTAAATACTAGTAAACTATAAACATATGCTTTTTATCATTATTTTTATAGATGAATATTTACAAAATAAATGCAAATAAACGTGGGGTTTTTTTTTTTCCCTGTTGTGTATACCAGCTTTGGTAGTGTCACTCCAAACAAGCCATCTTCCCCAAAAAGCAATTAATCTCAATTGGTTTCTAAAGAATCAAAGCATAACAAAAAACAAACAAGTCCAATAAATTCAATAGCTCCCACAGGAAATCCTCAGCTCAGCAGGGTTCCTTTCGTAACACTGTGAACATACTGTCTTCTGCATCACAATATGATAAATCATAAAATATAACATACAAAATTAAATATCTTTAAGAACTAATTATTGTACACAGCAACCCCAGTATTAATCTGCTGCCCATGGAGTTGGTAAACAGAGGACAGATTTAGAAGTCTTCTCTATTGAATCATACCAGTGAAGACAAATATGGAATCTTTCCCCACTCCCTATGCAGCTCCATCTTGAGCCCAGACATGTCTCTGGAATTTGAGAAAAGTTTTTAATTTTGAGCTAGGAGGTTAGCCTTGTAGCCTCCTAATTACAGTCTTGGCCATCTGGTAAACTTGGTAGGTAGGTAGGTCTGACTGGGCTTTTAGGTCACTCGTCCTGAGGCATTCATCTTGACTGCCAGTTTGGTAAAAGAGCCAAAGTACAGAATTTTTGTAAAACATCTTTATTTCATTAGTGACTGACTGCCCCAAACCCACCCTGTTGCACTGGATGCAGCTTTTTGGACCATTCTGTCTCTCTGAATGTTTCCTAGAAGCCCTCATGCTCTTTTCTATAGCCTACTATTTGTTTCCTCCTTTAAAAAAACAATACTTTTTCCCAGGTCTCTGCACCCTCTTCTTTCCTTATGCTGGTCCTGTTCATTCTCCATACCTCTTTAACTCGCTTCTGCCAAGGTGCATTTTGATGCAGTCTCATGATCCCACGTGTTCATCTAATCCCATATTTCACCCGTCTTCCATCCTGGTCCTTAAACTCAAACGTCTTTGAAATCTGAAGTGACTTTTGCAGCAGTACAAGTGATCTGGTCTTTGGCTGTAAATCTGGTCACCTTCCTGACTTTACTACTCTTCCTTATGAGAAGAGTTAGAAATAGCCCAGCCAAATTCAATAAGGAGATTTAATTAGAAAAACCTACGTGTGGGCTGACTGACAGAGAGGTCAGGAGACTTTAGCCTTAGAGATACTGAAAGGCCAAGTCTGCTCCCACATATAATTCTTAGTAAGAAAAATACATTCTCAGACTATTTAGGTCATTGTGCTTTAAGCTGAAATACCAAAGGCTTCAGTGATCTGGTAGTGAAACAATGCACAGAAGCATGCTGGCTAGAGCCATGCTTTCCTCCCTCCTGCTGGAAATAGCTATAATTTATTAAAAGTGAATCATCCTTTGAATTTTCCTTATGAACACATGCACAGAAAAGTTAAATGCCAGTTAAGTTATTTAATCTCAACTTTTTGAAAGACAAGCCATCAGAACCTTTCTGTATATGGAGCTGAGTTATGTTGCATTTTAAGGCTTGAATGAGCATTTTGTGTGTTTCTTTTTGCACAGGAGATTCTGGGCAACAGAAGAAAAATGTAGAGTATTAGAAAGATTTTACCATGCAGAACTGGAAAGAAAACAAGTGACTAAATGGCAATGCTGGAACGTTAATTGTTTTCATAAGTACTTGACACATACAGCTGGAACATCACAGTTGTTTTCCTGCTATTGCAGGGACCCACATCATATAATTCTCTTGGCTAAATTTAACGACTCGGTCTTCCAGCACAGCAGCATCATAGCCAATGCTCTGTATTATATGAAAGGCTCATATTCTCTCTAACATGCTCCAGCTATGGTATATAGCAGTGGCTTATATAGTAGTAATTATAGATTTATGGACCATTACTCCTCCCCATATGAAGCTAAAAAAATAAACACAATCACAAAGCCAAAGATCCTCCACATGGTTCTCATTTGGTCTTTGAAACGTAGACACCCGCCTAGCAGGGATTATATATAAGTTTCAGGTGGGGAGAGAATTTGGTTAATAGGAAGTGTGATAGTCAGTGCTTTCAACTTTTTCTATTTCCACAACATTTATCCGGCCCAAAGCTGAGAGGTCGCTAGTTCCTGCCACTGCAGATGTGAATCCTCTCATGTGGCCTTTGGTCATGATGATATGGGCTCCCTCTCCTACTTTTCCAGCAGCCCAAGAAAGACTCTTTGATCCCAGCAGTAACTAAAACTCATCAAACTTCAGCTGAGAGCTGATATGCCGTCAAGAAGAATTAAGATAGTTTTACATCAGGATTCCCGCCAAATTTACTCATTCTTTAGGAGGCTGTCTGTGTGATTGGGTGTGGGAAATGCTACGTTTCACAGCACAGATTTTGAGTCATAACCAAAGCTGTTATTTTGTTGTTTTAAGGAGACCTCCTTTTCCTTGCTGTTTTTATTTCTTATGTATTCTGCTATCACACTACAAAAGGCAATGTCTCAGTAGTATATCTTGGCAGCTTCCTACGCAATGACTCTATAGAAGGGCTAGAGAGCAAAGTCAGTGAAGCTGATAGATAGTATCTTGTAGGTCACTGCATCAAAGTCAGCCAGGACTGGATATTTTTAAACATTACAGCTGTTTTTCAAAGCTGACTAAGGAATTCTGTAAGTCAGATCCCACTAACCTATAGGGAATTCGGATGCCCGGTTCCCATTTAGGCTTTGGAAACCCCACCCAACATCTGCGCAATGGTCAGTGCTCATTTAGGAGTCTTGGCCCTTTCACAATGAGCGGATGTCCATGTTGAAAAGCACCGTTGCAATTGGCAGCAGTACATGGCTTATGAAGGGAGAATTAAGCCTTTTGCTTAGCTTCCCCAGTGAAAATTGAGATTTTTAGCAAGACAGACCAAAAAAAGTTAACCTTTTTTTTTTTTTTTTTTTTTCACGTTACTAGCTGGCCAGTTTCCAGGGACAGCTAGCACTTTTCATGTCCATTATTCACTATTAACATGTATGTACTCTCTCACACCACATACCCCTATTTTGCAACAATATAAAAGAAGTCAGTGGAGTCAGAACCAGTTTACAGCAGCATTTTATATGTGTCACCGAAGGTAGTGATCTGGTTTGCACGTGTCAGGCAGTTTAAGTGAGTGTCAGGCATTTAAGTGAATGAGAGCCCATGCTGAAGAGCGAAGAAGCTTACTGTTTCTTCTCAGTTCAGCTCCCACAAATTGACACATCATGTGCAGAGAGCATGTAAGGTAGAATTGCCTTCAACAGCAAAGCAAATGAAGTCCCCCTGGGCTGAAAGGCTAAAAATGAAATCTGGTCAAAAATTCAGACCAAAGGAAAAAAAAAAAAGAGAAAAAAAGGATTTTATAAAGAACTCTAAGATTGTTGTCACCCTGCAGGATTCAGATGAACTGATTTTTTTTTTTTTTGAGTGGAAATAGGAGAAAAATAAACCCGATAAAATACCAACATCAGGAAGGCTGCAATTTTTATTTCAAGCCCCTCATAACAAGAATTACATTTAGACCATCATAATTGCTCCAATAAGTGAATTCTAAATAATGAAGGATGAGTTTTCAGTCCAAAATCTTTTGTTTAGACGATTTGGGCTAGTTACCTCAAGAACAGGAAATCTAGGTAAGGCGGGGATTTATTCTGGCTCTGAAGAGCTTGCTCAGTACTTGTATCATAAGACACAGTGAATCCAAGTTTGAATTAATGGCTGATCTGTGGAGTGACAAGACACAGGTGAGTGGCTGGATGCTGACTACCTTGCTGTGCAACTGCCAGAACTGGAATGGGAATAGGCCAAAACAGCATCATTAGATTCAGTATCTCAGCCCAGCCTAAGGTGCAGATCTCCAAATGGGTGGATTTTTTTTCAAAATCCTAACTTCTAGCAGGGGTAAGGTATATGGCAGTTACAGAAGTCAGATCCTATCACATGGGGTGTAGATCAGCCCCGGGTGGTGACTAATGGCACTTTGTTCAGAAGTAATAGGGGTGTTTCCAGCAATGCTTACAGCAGGGAAAGGATAGACCTCACCCTGTCTCTCCCTCACCAGGGAGGGACTCTGTGGGGGATAAAGCATCCAGAATGGAGGCAGTCACTTCCCAAAATGTGCTGAAGAAAGCCCTATGCCACGTCCCCGTTTGGTCCAAATTCACAAAATTATTTAGGCATCTAACTTAACACCTTAGGAGCTAAGCATATTACTACATCCGTTGTCCTACCCTTAATTCTTGCAGGTAAATACTACATAAGATGTGAGCATGAAATCAGACTTTCAAGACTAGCTAGAGTTGTGGCTGGTGACCTGGTTTCTCTGACTGCAATATTTGGGGTTTTTTTCACAGTTTTTGTTACAGCCCCCTAGACTGTGAAATGAAGGCCGAAACCCTTAGATATCATGACACAAAGGGTGTATGCCCGCCTGTGGGAATCCTCGGGGATGAGCACTCTCAGGAGACAGGCTCCCATGGAGCCACTTAAAGGATGAGACTGACACTGCTTCTGCTCCAGCTGACAGAGTCAAACGTACTGCCACAAGCCTGACTGCTTTCAAAGGCAGCAGAGGGCTGACAGGCAGAGAGAGAAGCCAAACTCTGACAGGGGTGTTTGCTTCAGATGGCTTGCATGGCACTTTGCACGCCTTTCGTGCCTGGTAATAAATGCCTGAATGAGAGCTGCAGCTCTTAAATTTGGCAGTGATGTTTCTAGCAAAAGCCGTGGGCCTGCCTTTCAGCTGAAGTCAGAAACACCAGCAGAGGCAGAGGCTGCAAGCTGCCCTGATTTACTCTGGTTGCACTCAATGTGGTGACTGTGTTTATGAGGGAATGAATTATTCCTTTGCCAAGATGCCACGAACGCTCCAAAAGGAGCACTTTCTCTGAGAAGCTATTTTTCACAAAAAAAAATCCCACTCCACAACTCTCCACCCTGGAATCCAGTTCCAGATTTACACCCTTTTATCACCTTTTTGGAAAAATCTAGCGTGCTAAAAATAGATCTCTTGGCCTATGCTTAGCTGTCAGTAAGGCCATTGTGTCAAAGACTGAAGATCAACAAAGCCTCGTGGAGGACTGGAAAGCTAAAGCTGATTCCCAGGGATCGGGTGCTTGGAATCTGCCCAGACAAATCTAACCTACTACTTCAATCCACAATCTTTTCTCTTGGGTAAATTTTGCTGTCTTGTTATTATTCTCATTGCCCTCCTGCATGCAGTTCCCCATGGCTGACCAGGCTGGATCTGGTGGAGGATCCCCATTGTGTGAGCCTGCAAATGACCCAAGGACAGTGCCAGTGGTTCACCTCCTTTGGTTACTCCTCCACTCCTGTCACCCTCACTACCTGCTAGGTTTCACAGTCCTCCTTGGCTGACGGTCATCACTTCAATTTCAGTTAACACGGTGCTTACAGAACACGATATCATGTGTAAGCATGACATGCATGGTGTGTCTTACCACAGGTTGTGCAACATGATGCTCAGGAGCAGATGCTACTTTTAATGCCCAACGGCAGACCTTGAGGGAAAGTGAGTGCTCTGTATTTCCAGAACTTATGTCTCTATAGGCAGTTTCCTCCTGCAAAGGGGGGAGGTTTTATTATTCCCATTTTACAGCCAGATAAGTACAATAAAGACCTGGCATAACTAGTCTAAGTCACAGAATCTCTTCCAGCTTTTCGGTAGGATCTTGAGCTTCAGTTTGCCAGCAGTGTTGTGCTTACAGCTCTGCAATGTGCCAGTCCAAATTCAAGCCTGACTGGAAGAGCTGTAAGCCCCCAAATATGTCTACAGCTCTGCAATGTGCCAGTCCAAATTCAAGCCTGACTGGGAGAGCTTGTAAGCCCCCAAACATGTCTACCTGGGCTTCTTTCATCGTTTGCCTGACTCCTCTTTTTCTGTCACCTTGGGAGGGCTACAGGAGGTGGGTGGAGTGGAAAGTCAGGTAGATTTTAAAGTACAGCAATGCAAGAAATTGCTTGTTGGGATGCATTGCTCCTGAGCTTGGAGAAGGTGATCCTTGAATATTAGCCAGCTTTCTTGGGCCTTCCTGTTGAACAATAGACCACAACTCTCTGAGTGCGACCATCTAGACAATTCCTTATCCACAGAGTGGTCTGTCTGTCAAATCCATGTCTCTCCGATTTAGAGAAAAGGATGTCATGTAGGACAGCATCAAATGCCTTGCACAAGTCCAGGTAGATGATGTCAGTTGCTCTTCCTTTATCCACCAATGCTGTAACACCGTCATAGAAGGCCACCAAATTGTCAGGCACAATTTACCCTTAATGAAGCCATGTTGGCTGTTACCAATCATCTCCTTATTTTCCATGTGCCTTAGCAGAGTTTCTAGGAGGATCTGCTCTTTCTGGGCACAGACGTAAGGCTGAGTGGCCTGTAGTTCCCCGGGTCTTACCTTTTTTCCTGTTTTAGAAATGGTGGTTATGTTTCTCCTTTTCCAGTCAGTGGGATCTTCACCAGACTGCCGTGACTTTTCAAATATGATGGATACTGTCTCGGCAACTTCATCTACCAAATCCCTCAGGACCTGCAGATGTGTCTCATCAGGTCCCATGGATTTGTGTATCTTCAAGTTCCTTAGATGGTCTCGAACTTGATCTTCACCTACAGTGGGTGGTTCTTCATTCTCCCAGTCCCTTCCTTTGCCTTCTGTGACTTGAGTGGTGTGGCTAGAGTACTTGTCAGTGAAGACTGAGGCAAAAAAGTCATTGAGTACCTCAGCCTTCTACATATTGCAGGTCACCAGGTCTCCCGTTTCCTTCCAGAGAGAGCCCACATTTTCCCTAGTCTTCCTTTTATGACTGAGAAACCTATAGAAGCCTTTCTTGTTGCCCTTGACATCCCTGGCCAGATTTAATTCCATCAGGGCTTTAGCTTTCCTAACCTGATCCATGGCTGCTCAGACAATTTCTCTGTATTCCTCCCAGGCTACCTGTCCTTGCTTCCATCCTCTGTAGGCTTCCTTTTTGTGTTTGAGTTTGTCCAGGAACTTCTTGTTCATCCATGCAGGCCTCCTGGTGTTTTTGCCTGACTTCCTCTGTTGAGATGCATCACTCCGGAGCTTGGAGGAGGTGAACCTTGAATATTAGCCAGCTTTCTTGGGCCCCTCTTCCCTCCAGGGATTTATCCCACAGTACTCCACCAAGCAGATGCCTGAAGAGGCCAAAGTCTGTTCTCCTGAAGTCCAGGATATCGATCTTGCTGTGCTCCTTCCTTACTGGCCTAAGGATCTTGAACTCCACCATCTCATGGTCACTGCAGCCGAGGCTGCCCTTGAGCTTCACATTCCCCACCAGCCTCTCCTTGTTGGTGAGAACAAAGTCCTGCAGAGAACCTCTCTCCCTTGGCTCCTCTATCACTTGCAGAAGGAAGTTATCATTGGCACATTCCAGGAATCTCCTTGATTGCTCATGCCCTGCTGTGTTGTTCTTCCAACAGATATCAGGGTGGTTGAAGTCCCCCACGAGGACCAGGGCTTGTGAATGTGAGGCTGCTCCTGTCTGTCTACGGAGAACCTCATCCACTTGGTCTTCCTGGTCAGGTGGCCTGTAGCACACCCCAACTGTAATGTCACCTGTCCCTGCCTTCCCTTTAATCCTGACCCATAAGCTCTTGTTTGGCTCCTCATCCATTCCCAGGCAAAGCTCCATGCTCTCCAGCTGGTCATTGGCATAGAGGGTGACACCCCCTCCTCATCTCCCTTACCTGTTCTTCCTAAAGAGCCTGTACCCTTCCATTCCAACACTCCATCATAGGAGCTATCCCACTATGTTTCGTGATGCCAATAAGATCATAGCCCTGCAGGTGTGCACACATCTCTAACTCCTCTTGTTTATTCCCCATTCTGCATGTGTTTGTATAGAGACATTTAAGTTGGGCTGCTGATGAATCTGAATTACTGGCTGGAGTGGCTGGGATTCCTTTGTGCTGCACTCCAGGGGCTCTCCTGCTAACCTGTGATCCTTCTCCAGGCTCTGGGCATCTATTGCTGGCACTGGCATCAAACTGGTAACAGTGGAATGAATTGAGGTTCCCCTCCCCTGGCAACTTTAGTTTAAAGCCCCCTTCACCAGCTTGGCAAGCCTATCACCAAAGATGCTCTTCCCCTTTTCTGGCAGATGGACCGCATCAGCCCCCAGCAGACCTGGTTTCTCAAAGTGAGTCCCATGGTCTAAGTAGCTGAACCCCTGGCTGTGGCACCAGTCGTGTAACCATTTGTTGACTCACCAGATTTGATTGGTCATTTCAACCCCTTTCCCTTTGACTGGGAGGATTGATGAAAAAACTACCTGTGCTCCAGAGTCCCTTAACACTGCTCCCAGGGCTCTGTAATCCTTCTTAATACTCCTCAGACCACTCCTGGTGGTATCACTGGTGCGTTAGTGAAATAACAGCAGTGGATAATAGTCAGAAGACTGTATGAGGCTTGGTAGTCTATTGGTGACGTCCCTGATATAACCCCCTGGCAAGCAGCACACCTCACTAGAGGGTGCGCCAGGTGAGGAAATGGGTATCTTCGTACCTCTCAGAAGAGAGTCACCTAATACTACCATCTGTCACTTTTTCTTAGTTGCACTGGTTGTTATACGGGGAGCAGATTGGGCTGCCTTACTGAGCTCCAGCACCTCATCTGATGCAATGGGTCTTTCCTCTTCACTCTGCAGAGCTGTGAAGTGGTTCTGCAAGGGCACCTCAGGCTTTGGGCGGAAATCTCTTCCTCCTGCTGGTCCATGCCATCACAAGCATCCATTCTTCTGCACTGTTGGCCCCCGTCCCTTCTGTGTGTGCCGGTGGGAGAGTCTTTGGTGGTTTGGACGTGGGCTGTGGGTCCACTGCAGACTGCACTTGGAATCATCTATCTGTCTCCTTCTTGGCCTCCCTGATGCTACACAGCCTCCTCACTGCCTCCTGCAGCTCAACCACCTGCTGCAGGGAGTCCTCCACCTGGGCACTACTATTGGTCTGCCACCTATCCTTGCCCCAGGAGAAAGGTTCAGGCACCTCCTGCAGTCTGAGGTCTGCAACACAGCCTCTCCCTTCAGCAGCTCTGTCTTGGTGGAGGCATCAACCACTACTGCAACCTTTGCTCTCTGCTGACTGCCCAGCATTCTGCCTTGAGGGTCAGGTAGAATGAGTGCCCTTGACCTGTGCAGATGGTCACAGAATGGTGCCCAGTTGCTCGGTTATGTGTACTTCAAGTCTCCCACTCAGCCAGGAGAATGCCCTTCCTTCGAAGAGGCGCCGTTCCTACACACCCTTCTGCTTGAAGTGCCACCCTAACTGATGTGCCATGTCCTGGCTGACGCACCACACTCTGCTTGCCCACTCATTATAGATGAAAAGGGTGTTTTTTGGAGTCTCATGAGCAATAGCGGTGCTTCTGTTTGAGGGAGGTGATTCTGCCCCTCTACTCTGCTCTGGTGAGACCCAACCTGGAGTGTTGTGTCCAGCTCTGGAGCCATAAGCACAGGAAGGACATGGACCTGGTGGAGTGAGTCCAGAGGAGGGCCACAAAAATGATCAGAGGGACGGAACACCTCTCCTATGAGGACAGGCTGAGAGAGTTGGGGTTGTTCAGGATGGAGTAGAGAAAGCTCTGGGGACCCCTTGTTGTGGCCTTTCAGTACTTAAAAGGGGCCTACAGGAAAGATGGGGACAAGCTTTTTAACAGGGCCTGATGTGGTAGGACAAGGGATAATGGTTTTAAACTAAAAGAGGAAAGATTTAGACTAGATATAAGAAAGAAATTTTTTACACAGAGGGTGATGAAACACTGGCCCAGGTTGCCCAGAGAGATGGTAGATGACCCATCCCTGGAAACATTCAAGGTCAGGTTGGACGAGGCTCTGAACAACCCGATCCAGTAGAAGGTGTCCCTGCTCATTGCAGGGGGGTTGGACTAGATGACCTTTAAAAGTCCCTTCCGACCCAAACCATTCTATGATTCTATGATTCTGTGGTCTAGTGAGAAGTGTCCCTGCCCATGGCAGGGAGATTGGACTAGATGATCTTTAAGGTCATTTCCAACCCAAATCATTCTATGATTCTATGCTTCTATGATTATAGTGGTGCTTTTGCCTGTACAGAAATATTTTGAGAAATCCACATTCCCCAGTTGTCATTGGTTTCTTCACAGCCCTTGAGTCAACAGGAAATGCTGTCCTGGAAGAGTCCTGCTCTATATCCACAGCCCATCCTTGTCCTGCTGAGGTATAGCTTTCCAGCACACGGTCTCTTTCCTACCCCCACTTCCTCCTCCCCTCTGCAGCTGCTTTTTCAGTTCTCTTTAACCCCTAACTATTTATCTGCACTTTGTCCTATTTCTTCACGCTGTCCATATTCATTTCAAGCAACTCTTCTCCCCTGCCTTCAAGCTGAGCCTTGGATGCAAAGCCAACAGCTGGGGTGCATTGTAAAAGTCCCAGCAAGGTACCCCTCATGTCTCCAAGTGACTGGCATTGAGCAAGCAATCCAGTCCCTGCTCATTTTGGCTTCTGTGGTGTGATGCTGTCCTTAACTGCAGCAAACCCTGACAGCATTTTTTTACCCGTTGTGCTTTGCAATTGTACTGTTGTTGTGCTGATGTTGTGGGGAACTTGGAGCTATTTCACTTTCATTTTTCATGAAATTTACTTCACAGTTTGTGATGACTTTGAATAGAAAATAAGGGAAGAAACAACCCTCAAAATTAATATAGTGTTTGTGTTGTTAAAAGGTGTTGGGGAGCCAATTTAGTGCTAATTAAATGGATGGATCTCTGCAGAAAGGGGCTGATTCATAGCCCCAGAGAGCAACATTTAAGGTTAGTAGATAAAATCTACTAGCAAGAATATAGTGAAAAAAATAAATAAATTAAAACTGCACTGCAGTGGTGCCTGAGACGTAACATTGTCCATTCCCACTCAGCATTTTCACGCATCCACCACAGCAAAAAGGTCTATGGACAAAAGCGTGCTGAGATAAAAAAAAAAAAACAACTTGCATCACAGCTGCCATCAAAGAAAAGTCTTTTTTTTTTTTTGCCTAATACATTGGAGATGTTGTTTTAGAACAATTCATCCAAGTAAAATTCTGACCGCTTGTACTGCAGCCAGATCAGGAAGGCTTCTTGCAACTGGCCAAGAAAGTGTCTGGCCCTGGAAGCAGCCTGAAGTTCTGTTTTGAGTACTTTGAAAGAAAATAGAGGGTCAAACAGAGCTGAGGTCTCCTCCCACTGAAACCCACAGCAAAGATCTCTCCGACTTCAAGTCTAGGTCTTCTCTGATGAGAGGAGTCAACAAGGAAGGGCAAAACAAACGAGCTGGCACTGCAAGGCCACTGAGCCCCAGCCTTAAAAAGGGTGTATGATGCAGTGCTGAGCCTAGCCTGAGCCTGGCTGGTTTAGAAATAACTGGGGCATAACTCCAAAACCCCATCACCTGTGGGCCACAGGGCAGACAGAACCAGGGTGAGAGGTAAAAGCATCAAATATCAGATCACAATATTTGATACCTAAATAGAGCGTTCGCTTCTTGCAAAAGGAAGGACCAGAAATCCACAGGGGAAAGGAGAAGGGGACAGATGTCCATGTGCAGGGAATGAGTGGGGGACTCCTTCACAGCATCAGCCAGTGGCACTGGGGAGGAGGAGTAGGGCTAGGGTTAAGCTTGGTTCTTGGCTGAACACAGCCATGCCCAGCAGGACAGAGGTTCCCTCTGTCAGTGCAAGCCTCCCACTGAGGGTGTGCATCATATAGCCAAGCCAGAGGCTCAATGCAACTGAAATATTGCTGCAATTACACAGGCAGATATAATGACTTGGGGGGGCAGGGTCCAAAGTGGCAACACTCACACCATTGCAACTAACAGGGGGAATAATCCAGGTCAACAAGAACAGTGACAAATGTTCCTTAGCTGTCCTCCGAGGTGAGAACCTCAAGTGTATGTGTACCGGTGTACACAGTCTGGGGAACAAACAGGAGTAACTAGAGTTCTTTGCCCAGTCTGAAAATTATGATATCATAGGAATAACTGAAACATGGTAGGACAACTCACATGACTGGAGGGTTGTGATGGATGGCAATAGGCTGTTTTGTAAAGACAGGCAGGGAAGAAGAGGAGTCAAGCTCTATGTTAAGGAGAACGTTGAATGTATAGAAGTAACTACAGTGATTGTGGAAGCCCTGTTGAATGCCTCTTAGTCAAGAGAAGAAGGCATGTCTCCACGGGGAATTCTAGAGTAGGCATCTGCTACCAACCTCCAAACCAAGACAATAAGGCCAACAAAGCAATATTTGGGTCACTTAAGCAAGCTTTGGGTCAGCAGAACCTGATTTTTATGGGTGACTTCAACTACCCAGACATTTGTTGGAAGAACAATACAGCAGCTCGTGTGCCATCCCTCAAGTTCCTGGAATGCATAGAGGACTGCTCCCTCCCAAGACAATAAGGCCAACAAAGCAATATTTGGGTCACTTAAGCAAGCTTTGGGTCAGCAGAACCTGATTTTTATGGGTGACTTCAACTACCCAGACATTTGTTGGAAGAACAATACAGCAGCTCGTGTGCCATCCCTCAAGTTCCTGGAATGCATAGAGGACTGCTCCCTCATACAAATGTTAGATGTGCCAACCAGGAATGAGGCACTGCTGGACTTGCTACTCACAAACCAAGAAAACCTGCTTTTTAATATCTTGGTTAGTCATAGCCTTGGCTGCAATGATCACAATATTGTGGAGTTTGGGATCCTGCTAAGCACGCTGAAGTTTGGTACTAAGACAAAGATTTTAGATTTTAGAAGAGAAAACTTCAGCTCCGTCAGAGCTCAGTTGGGAAGGATTCTATGGGAAGCTTCCATGGACGATAAAAGAGATAGTGATTGCTGGGAGTTTTTCAAGAACGCTCTCCTGGCAGCACAAAACCAGTTCATCTCTTTTAAAGGTAAGTGAAGTAGGCAGAACAAGACACTCTTTTGACTTAACTGCGAGCTTCTGAGTCCACTCAAAACCAAAAGAGAAGCGTACCAGAGATGGAAAATGAATACCCATTGATAACTACAAGGACATTTCCAGGGCATGCAGAGATGCAGTTAGAAAAGCAAAAGCTCATCTTGAATTGAAACTAACCAGAGTTTGTCCAAAAACGACAAGGAAAGGCTCTTCAGGTACATAAACAACAAGCAGAAACAGAAGGAAAGTATTGGCTCACTGTTAAACAGGAGAGGTGAATTAGTCACCAGCAACGCTGAAAAGGCAGAGGTTCTCAACACTTCACCTCTGTCTTTACCAGCACTGTTGGTCCCCAGGTCTTGGGAACAAAAATCCAGGTCTGTGCCACGGGTGGGGAACTGGCTGAAGGGCTGTACCCAGAGGGTGGTGGTAAATAGCTCCTTTCCAAACTGGCAACCTGTCACAAGTAAGGCCTCCAGGGACTGATAAACAGCCCAACACTGTTTAATATCTTTGTAACTAATCTGGATGATGGGTTCAAGTGTACCCTGATGAAGTTTGCTAAAGATACCAAATTGAGTAGGGAAGTGGTCACTTCAGAAGGGAGAGCCACACTGCAGGAAGACCTAGATAGGCTGGAAGAGTGGGCTAACATGAACCTTATGAAGTTCAACAAGGACAAGTGTAAAGTCTAACACCTGGGAAAACATAACCCAGGAGTGCAGCACAGGCTGGGGTCTACCCAGCTGGAGAGCAGCTCTGCGGAAAGGGACCTGGGGGTCTTGATGGACAACAATATCAGTATGAGTGAACAGTGTGCTGCAGCAGCAAAAATCCAATAGAATGCTGGGTTGCATCAAGGGCATCATGAGCAGAGATAAAGAAGTCATTATCCCACTGTACTCAGTGCTTCTCCACATCTGCAATACTGCATTCAGTTTTGGTCCTTGCTATGCAAAAAGATGTGGACAGGCCAGAGAAAGGCCACAAAGATGATTATAGGTCTGGGAAGACTGCCATAGGAGGAAAGGCTGAGAGAACCAGTTTTTTTCAGTCTTGAGAAGAGAAGGCTTAGGGGAGACCTTATCACCATGTTTCAGTATTTAAAGGGTGGCTACAAACCAGAGGGAGACTCCTTTTTTACAAGTCACATGGAAAAGATGAAGGGTAATGGGTACAAGTTAATCCTGGGGAGATTCCGACTGGACACAAGAAGAAAATTTTTCACAATGAGAACAATGAGCCATTGGAATAATCTCCCCAGGGAAGTGGTGGATTCCCCAACATTGGACACTTTTAAGATTCATCTGGACCGGGTGCTGGGCCATCTTGTCTAGACCATGTTTTTGCCAAGAGAGGTTGGGCCAGATGATCCTTGAGGTCCCTTCCAACCTGGTATTCCATGATTCGATGACTCATAAATAATCAGCTGTTTGCCAAGTCTCTCTTCATGTGCAATGCATGACTGGAGTGCATATTTCCTGCCACTTGCTAGTATCTTTTAAGCAAAATCCCAAGGCAGCATTTTCAGCAAATCCTGGGCAGGAACAGAGTGCTAGTCTCTGTTAGGAAAAAGTACTTTTTATATATGCACACATACACAGAGTCTCACCCTACTGATATACAGTGCAAATTGGTCCCTGTGACGGATGAAGTCTTTACACTACTTTTGAATTCATGGCTAACAGCTCTTTCTCTTGTCCATCTTTCACAATGCAAAATTTCCTCTTATATATTTTTTTACCCTAGTGGCTTCAGACTTCACTGGGCACTATTTCTTTGGCTGTAATCTGAACATGCATGGTTAGCAACACGTGAGGGATGTCATTTTTTATTACAGCTTTAGAGAAATCCCAGCAGACAGATAGTAAATACAATGAGTACAGAAATAATTTTCAGCCACTGAGAGCTGCCACAAGACCTCTTATCTTAAATCCCAAAACACAGAGTACCGTTGGTAGCCAAAGGGAAACTTTAAAAGCACTTAGCAATAGCAGGTTTCTCAGTCACAGAATCGTAGAATCATAGGATAGTTCGGGTTGGAAGGGACGCCTAAAGTTCATCTAGTCCAATCCACCTGCAATGAACAGGGACATTTTCCACTAGATGAGGTTGCTCAGAGCCCCATCCAACCTGACCTTGAACGTCATTCTTCTCGACAGCACCATTGTGCTTGCTTATGGCTACAGAAATTGCAGGACATGTAACCATCCATGGATCCACAGCACAATCCCAGTGAAGGGCCTTGGAGTCTCTGCACCAGCACTGGGATGAGCTGACAAGGGTTTTGGACTCAGCCATCCCTCTACATACACACCTTTTTGCTGGGTCTTCTTGTGAACAACTTTATTAAGTGAAATGTCCTTTGCACAAAAGCATTAAGTGACATAAAAATCATCTACAGAGTCCTGACTAAAGCCTGTGACAGATGAGGTTGTTGGCAGCTTCAGAAAAGCATGTATCATCTCAGTTATTAATGGCCAAAGCTGTCAGGCGAGTTTAAAACTTTCCAGACTGTTGTCCAGTAGCTGGTGAGTCACACACAGTCTTCAGATGAAGAGCTGAAGTTTTCTTTCATTTTTCTTCTCTGCTTAAGGAATTCAAACATTTGAAGCTCTGAAAAGCCTCAGGCTACCATTCAGGGGTCCTTTGGGATTAAAGGTTGTTTCTCAATGAAGAAAAATCAGGTGTTGATAGAACCAACTGCTGCACAAAAGGCAGAAAGGAGAAAAAAGAGGAAGGATATGGCAATGTATTCCCTCTTGCATAAACTCTTGGCTGTTTGTTGTAGAGGCTCCAGTCACACCTCCACCATGACGGCTGAGACAGAAATTTTCAGTCTGCTGACCTGTAATTTGAAATAGAAGAATATTTTCTCTCTTCGTTTCCAAAAAGCAGCAAACACAATAGAAAATGCAAGTTTCATATTTCTGCCTGTGCAGAAAACAGGAGTCCCTGAATCATTTACTTTTGCAGGTCATCCAAGGGTCCTCATTTTTTATCCCCTGCAAGAAATCAGAGATGAGCTGGGGCCAGGTGTTTCACTAGTACTCTAAATGGCTAGATGATTACAATCCTTTCTAATCTTCATCCACAGGGTGTTTTGAAATGTTTTATCCTCACAAAAATATTTCTGTTGCCTCTTCCTGTGTTCTCTGATATTGTTTATTGTCCCTCAGAACTAATCATTCCAAAAGGGAGGATGATGTGAAGTGATGGTGATAATCCAGGGCCAGGAAACACAGGAGCAATAGCCTGTCTTACACAGAAGAGGTAGGACGTCTCGTACTGGCATGGATTGAGGTGGGATAAGGGGAGATCCATCACCCTCAGCAGCACTTTGTACTACCACAGATGAAGGACCTGCAGGAAGTGGTCCCAATTCCCTAGAAAACACTCAGGAGAGGAGGACGTGTGGGCAGAGAAGGAAAGATGCTGCTCCTATATTCTATAAAGTTTAATGGTTGTGTGACATATAGGAACTTGACACTTTTCTCTCTAGCAATGGCGTGAAAATAAAAAAAAAAAAAA
>NW_009647595.1:8407699-8434500 GCF_000708025.1 Charadrius vociferus
CTGGGACCGGCTGGGACCGGCTGGGTCCGGCCCGGGGCAGCCCCAAGCCCTCCGCACACAGGCCGCCCCGCAGCCCCACTGCTGCCAGCACTGGGGCAGGGCCACTCAGGGCTAGAGGGTGGTCCTAGCTTTATTTAATTCACTAATACAGGTGCAGCCACTGCAGATAATGTAAAGAAGTGAAATGGCTCCATTTTCTAAGATTTACTAATGACATCTCTCTTTTTTCCCCATAAGTTACAAAGTGTTGGAAGTAGGTTTTCCTGGAGCCTTTTGAAGGGAACGACCCTCCACAGCTGTTGGTCGAGTACATGTTCCTCCACAGGCGAGGCAGAGCAGCCTAGGGCATGACTTAAGGGCTGATCTCCCAGGGCTGATGCACCTCATGTATCAGACGTTTCATGGCCTAAAAGTCTATTGACTGATCATCATCCATTAAGGGATGCCTGTGAGACACCACAATGTAGCCAGGGGAATCCCATACTGAGATCCTAAAATTCCATTGTGAGCAGGGGACTTCCCAATTCAGATTGGTTCTTTCTGAACCATCAGAGTGAAATCCTAACAGTCCTATGTGCTGTAAGGACTGTCCGCTTGCCCGTCAACATGTTGCCTCGCTCCACTTTCCTCTTCCTTCACCCACCCTGAAGACAGAGCTTTGAATACATTTTGAATAAAAATGTGAAATGACAGATTTATTAGGGTTTGTTTCTCTCCTCAGTATTTTTTCTTAATATGAATACTTATTTTTCCTTTGAGCCATGTTCACAGCTGTGTCTGAGTGTCTGTGTCTAAGACAGAGAAGGCGCTAAGAAAGGGACAAGGTATTAAAGAAAACACAGCTGAAAGATACATTTCCAACACAGACTTTCTCTGGAAGATCAGTTTTCATTTCACAACCATCTTTCAGTTTTGGGGCCTTTTCTTCAGAATGTTCTTTCTTGGGATTCCTGGTTGCCTGGCTGCTCTAGAACTGATCAACATCAGTCAGTTCTGAATGCATGAAATGTCAAGGAGGTCTTGTTTTGTTTAGTGAAATGCCCATGTCTGACTGTTTTTTGCTGTAGTCCCTTTGGCAGGAGACCCGGTTCCACATTATTTGCACCAGCACAGTAGCGTGTCCTGCTCTCTGAGCAACCCCACTGACCTCTCTGAGCCTGAAGACGTTCCTTGCCACAAGCATCCCAACCACTCTCTCCTCCTCTAATGTGCGCACACCAGGACTCCTGGCTTGAGGCATTTGGCTCAATCACAGCTGCTAAGCTTTCTTGGAAATTCAACCACAGTTTCATAACTCCAAGGCATGTGTTCATTTTTTCTTTCATGTTGAGATGAGAAAACATGGGTTTCTTGTCTGCTGTGATGGAAATTCCATCATGCCTATGGATGTATGATCCTTTTGTTCCCTAACCCAGAAAATGCAGGTACCGGAGACTACCTGTGCTTTGTGGGCTTCTCACATGATAAACACAGATTTATTCTTGATTATGTTCAGTGCGTGCATCAATGAAAAAGTTATCATTTTCACCAGAGTTAAATCTGTATTTTTGTAAAAAGTCATTTTGTTTCTAAGTGGTATTAATTCCAGTGTGACTAACATAACCTGGAAACCTGGAAGCTGAATGTTCCCTTTACTCCAATTTTTTACACAGCCAAGTTCAGAGAAACTTTTTTCTACAAAAGACATCCACTTCTGGACGTTTCCCCTTGTCATCACATCAGTAGTGTTGATTACTCTACCTGGTTACCTGTAGTAACAGACGAGACATCAGTAATCCCACCCTGGCTGCAATATTTTTCAAAATCTTGTGGTGCTGTCAGATGTATTTAATACAGTGCATTGATAAATAGTACTCAGTCTGCCGGTGCTTAGAGTTTTGGAACTGAATAACAATTACTCCTTTGAGGCTGAAGATAAAATGATCAGCTCCCTCCTACTAAAGGCTGAAGACTTTTAGGGCAGACTCATTTTAGCTTGGCACATTCCATTCGTTACTTCTGGCTGGAATCAAATAATCAATAACACATGATCCTACATGACTTGTAGGCATTTTATGTGTATCTAAGAAGCTGAACACCACATTTGAAATGGGATGCTTTTGAAAATCCTCCTTAAATGCTTCTTTATAAAAGTCTTTCCATTCCCCAAGTTCCTTGTGAACAATTTCAGTGATGATTTCCCTGTTGCACTGATTGTTTTCTGGGGGAACTTGCTCAGGATAGTTTTCTTTATTTTCCCTATTTTCATGGTTTACATGTCACAGAATCATAGAATGGTTAGAGTTGGAAGGGAACTTAAAGATCATCTAGTTTCAACCCCCCTGCCAGGGGCTGCGACACCTCCCACTAGACCAGGTTGCTCAAAGCCCACTCCCAGCTGACCTTGAATGTTTCCAGGGATGGGGCATCTACCACCTCTCTGGGCAAGCTGTCCA
This sequence comes from Charadrius vociferus, assembly GCF_000708025.1. Taxonomy (NCBI): domain Eukaryota; kingdom Metazoa; phylum Chordata; class Aves; order Charadriiformes; family Charadriidae; genus Charadrius; species Charadrius vociferus. The sequence continues at coordinate 8,410,135 of NW_009647595.1, forward strand.
GTGTTTCACCACCCTCATAGTAAAGAACTTCTTCCTAATATCTAATCTAAATCTACCCTCTTTCCGTTTAAAATCATTACCCCTCATCCTATCACTACACTCACTGATAAAGAGTCCCTCTCAACCTTTTTTGTTGGCCCCCTTTAGGTACTGGAAGGCTCCTATAAGATGTCCCCAGAGCCTTCTCTTTTCTAGGCTGAACAACCACAACTGTCTCAGCCTGTCCTCATAGGAGAGGTGCTCCAGCCCTCTAATCATCTTTGTGGCCCTCCTCTGGACTCGCTCCAAGAGGTCCATGGCATTCTTGTGTTGGGGGCCCAGAGCTGGATGCAGCACTCTAGGAGGGGTCTCACCAGAGCAGAGTAGAGGGGCAGAATCACCTCCCTCGCCCTGCTGGCCACACTTCTTTTGACACAGCCCAGGATATGGTCAGCCTTCTGGGCTGTGAGCACACATTGACAGCTCATGTCCAGCTTTTCATCCACCAGTACCCCCAGGTCCTTCTCAGCAGGGGTGCTCTCAATCCCTTCATCTCTCAGCCTGTATTAATACCGGGGGTTGCACCAACGCATGTGCAGGACCCTGTAATTGACCATGTTAACTTTATGAGGTTCACATTGGGCCCACTTCTTGAGCCTGTCCAGGTCCCTCTGGATGGCATGGATTCCCTCCAGCATCTTGACTGCTCCACAGAGCTTTGGTGTCATTGGCAAACTTGCTGAGGGTGCCCTCAATCCCACTGTCCATGTTGCTGACAAAGATGTTAAATAGTACACATCCCTGAGGAACACTGCTTGTCACTGGTCACCACTTGGACTGCAGCTCTCTGAGAGTGACCATCCAGCCAATTCCTTATCCACCAAGTACATGTCATGTGGGACAGTGTCAAAGGCCTTGCACAAGTCCAGGTAGTTGATGTCAGTTGCTAGTCTGTTATCCACCAATGCTGTAACACCATCATAGAAGGCCACCAAATTTGAGGCACAATTTGCCTTTAGTGAAGCCATGTTAGCTGTCACTAATGATCTCCTTACTTTCCGTGTGTCTTAGCAGAGTTTCCAGGAAGATCTGTTTCTTGATCTTTCTGGGCACAGAAGTGAGACTGACTGGCCTGTAGTTCCCCGGGTCTTCCCTTTTTTTCCCATTTTAAAAATGGTGGTTATGTTTTCCCTTTTCCAGTCAGTGGAAATTTCACCAGACTGCCATGACTTCTCTAATATGGTGGATAGTGTCTTGGCAACTTCATCCTCCAGTTCCTTTAGGACCCGTGGATGAATCTCATTAGGTCCCATAGACCTGTGTACCTGCAGGTTCATCAGCTGGTCTGGAACCTGATCTTCTCCTACAGTGGGCATTTCCTTATTCTCCCAGTCCCTTCCTTTGCCTTCTGTGACTTGGGCGGTGTGGCTAGAGCACTTGCTGGTGAAGACTGAGGCAAGAAATTTCTTACCACCTTACAGTGGTACCACTGATTTCTGAAAGGGTTGTTTGTGTTTCAGGCACAGTAAGAAATCACTCTGAGATACAATACCAATGAAGGGATTTATCTTACTAAATTCAGACATCATAATCTGACATCTGACATAGGTCAGCCTTAGCTCCTGGAATTTTAGGCCAAAAAAAGGGAGACGTTTCACCTGAGTGTCTTAGGTTTACCTCATCTCCTAGATTTGTCTCATCTCAGACAAAGGTCGATGAAATTTAAATTACCTGGGCTAACCTTGTAAGCAGCGAGGGACGCAGAGCAGGTTAGATATTGCCAGAAAAAATATGGAAAAAATCATCCTGGGGCAGCATAAGACATAGTCCTAAGGCATGCACCTTCTTTTGGTGAGATGGCCCAATGTTTCAGTACATCGTTGTAGCGTACTCCTGCCGACCTGCATTTCACTTCAAGTTTTTAGCTATGCAAAGAAGTAAATAAGCAGAGTAGCTGCCTTTGTCATCACAGCAATACAGGGTTATGAGCAATGACATCAACACATTTCATTTCAGAGCCAGGGCTGATGTGACCAGAGGTGATGCAAACTATAATTACATTAGAGAAAGGATCAGAAAATGAGTTAACCCCCCCCTCAGAATTTTATATTAGCCTATCTGTCCACTTATCTATGGGATCCTTACAGTGAATTTACATGTCATTGCTGACCTAAATGAGCGACACTTTTCTTATGGATTGACCGCCACCAAACATACACTCTCTTCATGCATTCATGCCCTCTAGGATATTATTTTTACATTCAAAATTTTTAAACAACATAATTCCCACATATATTTTAAATCTGGAATCTCAGTTACAGGATCTAAAACATCAACTATATTACTGTTTCAGGATGCCTGATAATTACCAAGGATCCAAGAAGGTTCAGCTCACTTTGTTACTGCTGAATTAGTCCCAGGAAATTAAACTTTTGACACATTCAAATGACTTCTCTAAATTATTATTTATACTTTATTTCTGAGCCTAGAGTTTTATGGTAATCTGTATTTACAAGTTGTGAATGCGAAGTGTATAGCTATGTCTATGTATTTTAACCATCATTCATATGGTTACAAGACTTTGGGGGGAGGGGCTCATGCAAAAACGAAGACATATAGAGAGGAGTTAAAAGTTCTCCACCTTGCAGAGAGAAGGGGACCTGGTACCCAGTTCTTCAAAGGTGTATATATTAGCTGTGAAGAATCAAATCAGTGTCTTGATGAAAAATATGAAGCAAGTGTCTACAAGAGCCAGAGTTTGAACTTGGATCCCCTTCAGTTTCTTATCTTAGTTATAGAACAATCTTTATGTTCCAGGCTCTGCTTAGACAAACATACTTTCACAAGGTCCATCTGCCATCTTTACTCTTTGTGCATTTCCACCCACCCTGTTTGCATTAGAGATTTTGTTTGGAATCTCTTTGTTCAGCCAGCATTTTTTCACCTCTTTCAATGTACACATTGGGGATCTGCTTTTGTGGTGATTCATGAGTGCTGAGACCCACCCGCCTGGAGGTTGTTACTGGAGCCAGGCCAAACTATGTCTGCAAACATGGGTCAAAGTTCATGTTCATTTTGCAGGACTATAATTAGCGCAGCAGGTTTAGACAGGAAACTGCTCCCTCTAGACCCAATTTCAAGGCAATTAGGGTTGTGCTCTTTCACCACGGTGCTTCGGAGCTAGACCTTGTCTGTCCCACAGTAACAATAACAATGGAAGTACCCATTACTGCGCATTGTTGTGGCTTGGCTTTGTGTGACGAAAGAAAGCATATGTTCTATTTATACCTCAACATCAGACCAGGGGGAGCTTGTGGTGAAGATGGAGCTGAAGATCCTCAGCAGATTTTCAGTGTGTTTTTATTTTCCAAAGATACTTGTATGTATACGTGCTGCAAGTGGGAATTACTTGCACAGAGTAGAAAATCAATATGCAATCTTAGAAATGTTTTCATCTTGGGTATACTGCCTGTCTGGTACTGCTCCATAGGATTTTGGCTTTTTTAAGATGACCGTGTGTGTTATAGGTACTGATTTCATAAGTGAAATATTTTATCCCCATTATCAGATCCCAGAGGGCTGCAACACCCAAAGTTCAGGAGTGGGGCATCAATGGGACGGCAGAATTCATCCTTGCACGGAGGATGCACGTTGTTTATGCCCCACAACAATGCTATTTTGAAGCACTCTTTCATGTATCGCTTCTGCCCTGGCCTTTTGCAAAGGTTGGTATTTTCCCAGAACGCTTTGATACTGCAAGGCACGCCATGACTTCCGGGGGCTCTGCTGAAGGCATATAGGGTAGAATTAAGGTCATCTAAAATAATTAGATTATGCATCTGTTATGCGTGTATTCCAAATAGTGAACTAGACTCCCTCTTTGGTGAATCCCAGAGGGAAATTGTTCTCATACTAAGACAGGTGTTTAAAATAAATTGTCTCAATTCCCCATCTCTGCCTTCTTCCATCGACCCTGGAATGTGCCTGTGATTAGCTTAGCTCAGACATCTTAACATTTTTGTGGTCAAACTGATGAACTCTGCCTCTCTTGCTCTCCGTCCTAACTTTAGTATTTAACACAAGATGTAGGATTACCCTAACTGGTAATTAATAAGAATAGAACGGGAAGGAGAATGATACCATTAAAAGCTACCCATGACTTTTGTTTTTCCTCAAAAGCCACCTTTTGGGGTCCTGTGATTTTGCAAGGATTTGCCTATTCTTTTTAAAGAAAAGTACATTTCTAACACTCATGGTTTAGTTGAAAAGGCAAATACATTTGTCTAAAATGGAAGACAAATGAAAACCGTCCCAAATTATTAGTGCGGAGCAGTATTAATGTTGGCTTTGTCCTGTGGTTTTTGAATCAGTGTTGGAACTGGGATTACTGGTGAAGAATTATCAGAGAAAGAATCTGTTTATTGTAACATGCTTATCCACTATGCTGTGCCTCAGATACTGTGATATTAAAGAGCAGCTCTTGGAACATGGACAATAATGCAGATTGGAGCCATAACTTTTTTTATTTTCTGGGTATATATGATATTTAGCTGAGAGTAATTTTATTCCCTGTTCCTGAGCAAATTCTTGTGATTAATAAATACTCAGAAATAAGAGTCGTGAGATCCTAGCTAGGATTTTATAGGGGAAATTCATATTCAGCACACAGTAAAGAAAAAAAAAATACAGAAAAGCTCTTCTAGAACAGCATGTCCATGGCATTATAACAAATATAATTAGTCACAGATGAGCATCTTGCTGAAATAAACTCAAATCCACAAACAATAAAACATCTCCATCCTATTCCCCATAAACAATGACACAGAACCAAAAATAAAAAGAAGACACAAAAGGTTTGCCCTTAACTGGTGTCATTGTGAGAACAAATGCTAAAATACAAGGCTGATTAGATCCTTTCATGGTTTCAGTCTATGATGGACTTCTCATCCCATGACTGGGCTTATATGTTTGCTATATTTCGTTGTTCTTTATTTTGGAAGACATTATCTGCTTTAGTCCCAATAAACCCCCACAGTTCTGTCTCAGAAATACAAGCTAGCAACACAGGTTCTACTTTTGAAACTCAAATCTGCATTTCATCTCAGGACGAAAGCATCTGTTAGCCACTATGTAACAGGGGCTCAGTTGACTACAAAGACACTGCCTGACTTCCCACCCTCACTAAACTCTTCCTAATGATCCAGGGGTTAATTTTGTATTATATCCTGCCCTAAGAGAAGAGTCGTTCTAAATCCCAGAACGCAAAATATTTCAGCACCACAGGCTTTGTTGTGTGCTCACTCTGCAGGGAAAGGGGGCATCCTGTGTGAGGAGCAGCTGCTAAATGTTTAAAGATGACAGCTTACATAAAAGTTACACTCCACACATCAATGTGTAGCCAACACAGTCCCCTATTTCAGCGTAACAGACATTCCATCATCCCACCAAGCATCCCAACCAGTGCTTTTATTATTATTTTTTCTAAGGAGGAAAGAGAAGGAAATATTTTGTAATCACGGAAGGACAGTTAGCTGTGGAAGGGGAACATAAATTATATGTGCTGCCGTAGAACAGTCTTAGCTTTTTGTCTTGTGAGACATCTGTGATACATATATGGAGTGGTAATGAACACATCCATTCTTGGCAAACCCACTTCTTTTTGTCTTATGTCTTGTAAAAATGTGAACCTCAACTGCCATGAAATAACAGTGCCTCATGAAATAACATGAGGTCTTAATAAAGTATCACCCTCTGGATTTTTTAGTGTCTGTGCTAACTTCCAGGCATTCATCAGGATTAGGAACATCAAGTTAGATTGAGACTTGTTTGTACGGCTACAGTTGGAGTGTTAAAATAGGGGAATGGGATGGGCTTAACCGTGATGTGGTCGTGCCTAACGTTTAATTGCTAACACAAAAGCTGGTCCAGTTTTGGCCCATGCCAATCAGCACTCCCCTTCAGATGTTAAAAGCATCCTGTCGATGGCCTAGGGGTGGGCTAGTTTATCTGCCTGAGAAAATAAGTCCACATTAAAGCTCTCATCCTAGTCAGTTTAAAGCATATCGGGGTGTCTATATGCTATGTGGTTGTCACTTGCCATAGACAGAGCTTACAGACCCCTTCAAAATTAGAATTAGTTTCTAGACTCAGTAGGAATGTGCTAGGCAAAGCCACTCACTGAGGAAGTTGCCAGAGCCAAGATATGGTAAACTTGGTTATAATAGTAGTTTACTACATTGTGTTCACTAAGGACACAACCTTCTCCTAGCAAAATGTGTCCTCCCTGTACAAAGATGCCCCTGGTTTTGGGAAGCCTCACAGGTTTAGCATTTTTTTCCTGAGCAGAGTCTGTGTATGGTCCTGCAGCTTGGCTGGATGTGCCTTGGGTTTTACTGGTCTGGATGTAGAAGGGTTAATCTTCTGCTTCTCTCTTAATGATGCTGAAAAACATGGGAAAAGAAAAACACTATCCCTGTAAAAATAAATACAATTGTCAATAAAAGTCAACATAGGACTGAAGCAGCTTTACAAAGCCAAACATGTTTCACATTTAGACTGTATTAAATTTGCTGTAAGCTTGGGTCGTTATTAAAAAAGTGTGAGTGAGGTAAACAGTAATTTACAATGAGTAGCAGGGTCTGAGTTAATAATTGCAATCTTGGAGCAGACCAGATGAGCCAGGCACTAACAACGACAGCTTCAGCTTGTCTTCAGCTGATCTGTTGTGCTTCTCGAGGATATACCATTCATCAGAGCAATGCCCAGAGTCAGGCAGGTAACTCTTGGAGTCACTCTGCATGACTGCTGCACCTCTGAATGTCATCCCAGGACTCCCTCCAGAACAGTGTTACAAGTTGTGGTGAACCTGCAATGGCAGTTCTATACTTCACCCTAAACTTCTGTGTAGGGGTGGTTGGTTGTGTGAGTTTAAATGTTTTAGTCTCAAAAAAAAAAAAAAAAAAAAAAAAAGTAGCCACTCCTTAAACACTTTTTTGGACAATATTTCACAGGAAGGTGTGTTGTTCTTGCAGGACCTGGAGTAGAACTCCATGTGCTGGATGCCAGGAAAATTCAACTCTTCTGCACACAGGGAAAGGCTTAAAATATTCCAGCTGAGCTACTGTGGATGCAGCATCTCTTGCTCTCTAGTGAATCTTTCTTCAATGTTCCTCATTGCACAAAGGCATTTACCAATTCAGGATCTACTGCCTGGATACATATGCTCAAAGGTCTCTTATTTAGTTTACTTACTTGACTGAAACTCCCCAAGCAGGAAAACAGCTGGCCAAGGTTCCCTCTTCAAAGAAGAAAGTCAGTCATCTGGGTAATCCTTATTAATGTGGGATGAACTTCTCTCTTTTTTTTTTTTTTCTTTTCTCTGTCTTTCTCATCCTGTGACAATATAGGAAGCCTAGAATCAAAGCTAGCTGGGCTAAATCCTAACCTAGGGGATTGTCCAAAGTCACCTAGAAACCTTGCGAGAAAGCCCTGTCTCCTAAGACCTTTGTTTAGTGCTTAATCTTTGAACACTACAGTGATAGAAGGAGAAAAAATAAAGCATCACTATTCAGCAATTTTGCTAATAACATTGCCATATTTAAGCTGCCCTTGAATTATTTGAATGTTATTGAAAAAAGCAGATTCTACTACCAAGATTGCAGTATTCAAATATCATTAAAGATCACTCAGAAACCCACAGAAATAATAAGTTCAAGAACTAAGATAAAATCCTTTCCAATTCACCCAGGCTGCTAGGGTGTGGAGGGACTCTTCAGCCCCTGAGAGATCTCACTGTATAATGTGAGACATATGCTGTAATATTTAAGCAATGTGGAGTGAATTAGGAGTAAACTGGAAACCTTAATTAAGCATTTTCATTACTGTCATGGGTTGCAGCCAGGCCTGCCATGTTATTTAAACATAAGGTTTGTGGGTTTGATTTCATGACCTTTTTCCAAGGGAAATGATGGGATTCAAGCACCAGAGGATGCTTCTTGCAGTGTGTAAAGAGTATGATGTTTCTCGAATAACATTCCCATTACACATTGCGATAATAAGTAATTTCGTTATTTTTGGAGGGTTGCTGGCGATTCCAGGGTTCCATTTATGGATATTGGTATATTCTGTAGTACTGGGGGGGCTGCTTAGTGAAAAATCAAGTGGGTTATTTGCGTGTGTTAAACATGGATTGAGACATATTGTTTAGGTATTTCAACTTAAAAAATGTTTACTCTGCATATTTTAGGAGGAACACAAAGGTCAAAGCTCTTTCTTAAGCTTAGAAGACACAGAGGAGTCAAGTGGGAAGAATTTATAAGCTGCATAGCCAAGGCAAAGACACTTCAGGCTGCATTTATATTGTTAGATATATCTATTATAGCCATTTGGGGAGTGAATATGGGCCCACATCATTCAGTGCTGGCACTTTCTAGTTGTTACACTACATAGCACTTGACACTGTTCTTCTCTGGGCACCAGGTCCTCTGTGCCTCTAAGATATCATTATCCATTTGTGCGCATTATTTTTGTTTCAATTGTCCAAAACAATTTGTGGACCAGTCTGTGGACCAGGGGTGTTTTGATGGTATGGACCAAAATACAAGATGGTATGGACCAAAATACAAGATGGATCAAAATACAAGATGTGCCTTGGAGGACTGTTTGTGTTGGAGGATGCAGTGTGATGGCTGGAGTCATGTACACTGAAGTCTTACTCGTCCTGTTTATTGGGAAGGGCCCTTAAGCTCAACTATTCCCCCATGACAAGTTTTACGTTGGATGAAGAGATAGTTCACTCCAAAAGAAAGCACAAGTTACAATGAATATTTAGTCAAAGTGAATGATCAAGGGAGTAGACTTGTAAGTAAATTTTGGGTGATGTTACCTGACAGTGTGGGTGTATCACCTAATATTCATTAAAGAAGAGTGGGAACAGGCAAGTACATCGCTCAGAGATTAGGGTCAACCAATAGATCATGCTGACTTTTGCCGGTGCCATTCAGGTCTTGCATCCTGCTAGCTGAAATCATCAAAACAAGATAATAAATGGGGAATTAATAAGTGGCCTCAGCAAAAAAATATAGACACAGGCACAAGACTTTCAGTTGATGACATGTAGTTTATACTTTTCAATAGAATTTCCAATAAAAAACTTGTTTTCCATCATCTTCTAAACAAGACCCATTTAAAAAAATGCTGAGGACAGTCAGGAAATAGAGCCATGAGTTTAAGTTTCCTATACAAATGTTCAATCTGTAATTAATTTGAATGACTCTAGAAATCACATTTTCTAATAGTTTCCTAAAAAGTGTTCCAGAGAAGAAGAGCACAGCTGGTGTCACTCAGCCCTCAAAAGATCAGCCAGTGATTGCTTTACGGAGCAGAATATGCCCTGCCAGGAGCAATCCCATCATCTGTAAAAGAATCCTTCACAGATTTCAGTAGCTTCCAGGGGGTAAATTATTTTTCCCTCCTCTGGTCCCTGTGTCTCCTGCATAGCCTTAACAGCTGGTAGGTCACAACATGCTCAGCAACAGCCACAATGGTGTCACAGCATAAGAATTGAGCAATACAAATATTTACCTTGACCTTGTCATAACACAGGAGGGAGAGATATCGAGACATTTTTCAGACTTCCTGAATTATTCTAATGCTTTTGAGAACTGCGAGAAGAGCCTTGTTGTCTGCTGGCCTTTGAAATTTCACTGCCAGGAAGCCTAGGGTCTAGAGATTCTACTTGTTCTTTCATTGTATGGAATTCTAGCTGTATTCATTTGAGCTGTGATTAATCATAAAAATCAGCATTTTTCCTTCATGGGTGATTCTCAAGAAAACCCTGTGAGCCTGCTACGATGCTGGAGCACGAATGTGTGGCTAAGTATATTCATGCTCTACATAGCAGGGCCCCCGCCAGTAAAAACCCACTGACAGGAGTTCAGAGACACAAAAGCAGGAGGCAAAAAGGGAAAGACAAGATCTCTCTGTAAACTCACCTGTGCCTACCACATCAGGCTCAGCAGCTCAGCGCTTCTCAACACCTGGCTGGCGGCGGCTGATAGGCGCTTCCTGCGAGTGGTTAATATTAGCTCCATCTCTGCTTTCCGCTGCGGCGCTCGAGATGTGGTTCAAGCTGTGTTGCTGGTGCATAGTGCGGAGACTGATGCAATATATTGTGGGATTCTTCTCTTACCACAAAAAAGGAGAAATCCATGGGAGCAGCATATTAAAAAAGCAAGCAAACAAACAGCAATGTATGAAAAGAAAGCTACTTTCTTCCCTCAGTGAAAAAAAAACCCTGATCCCTGGGAGACAGCATATTAAAAAAGGCAAACAAACAAGAGGAAATATGCAGAAGAGAAGCATTTCATTGCAAAGTAAGTCTTCAGACAGTCAGGAACAGCAGATTTGTGGTTGCATCTGCAACCTCCACTGAACTCTTCTTGGGCACAGATATTTACTATGCAATTTATTTAGTGTTATCTGTTCATATTCAAAAGACAAAGAGGAAAAAGTTGACAGTGGTCACACAGCCAGGCAGTGGTCAGCTGATGCCTTAATGCTCCCAACAATCAAACTGGTGCCCTGTGTACTGCTCTGATGCCCTCAGGTAGATGCTTTGACAAAATAATCAGTGGCTTAATTGCAGTGATTTTTTTTTTTCTTAATTGTTATTATTATTTTGATGCTCACAGCTAACATCTGTCTGTATGCTAGGATTTTGCTGTTGAAGTTTCAAACTCTTTTTTATCAGTTGTTCAGCATTACCCATAGCAGAAATGGAAGCAGTGAGGTTTACCTAAAAGCCTGTGGCTTGTAACCAAAAATGCATTAAAATGTGCTAAAAGAAAGAAAATTAAGAATCACCAGGAATAACAAGTGAACTTTATTTATGAAGAATGTGTCAGATCATCAGAAAAGAAAAAAAAAAACAGCACACCGGTTTTAGTTATAAGTACAGTTGGCAAGCAAGGCAATGAGTGGAAACAATTTAAAAATAAGAGGATATAACAAATGAGAAGGTTGGAAATACGTTTTGTGATTTCCGTCTAATTAGGTGGTTGATAAGGGAAGCTAAAGACATCAGACACCATCCAGAGCTGAAAAGGCCAAAGACAGGAAGAAAGGGGGTTTTTAGTGTATCAGGAACAAATTAAATGTTAGTAACAGTAAAGGTAAGCGTGCTTCTAGTCTGTGTTTGGGACCAAGCAGGGTGATACACTAAGATCACATGAGGATGATAAACTACTTTCTGAGCCTTTAGTGGTTCAGAGAACATGAAACAACTCTTTTTGAAATCAGCAGGCCTGGATAACTTTGACTCGGGCATCTTAAAGTGAAGCTGATGCGGTCTCTGGTTCCCTGATGTTTCCTTTTAATCTCACAATACTGGGGAAATTACAGACGACTGGAAAAATGTCAGTTCTCTGCCAATATTTGCCGAGGACAAACAAGAGAATACAAAGATAGGCTGAAAGCCAACCAGCCATTTATATCAAAGAGAGACATGTTCGTAAATCAATAACGAGGTTAAAGGCTAGGACTACAATTAATGACCACTAATGACATGTTAATATGGAAATAGCTCTTTTCTAACAGAACTGATATTTTGCATATGGCAGTAAACTGACTGATTAAAGAGACTGCATAGCTTGGACATACACTAGATGTTTTCTACTTTTAGTACTACATAATATTCTAAGTAAAATAAACCAAACTATGGCCTGTACAACAGCAAAGCACATTTTTAATGGATTAAAGAACCACTTAACTAACAGCTAGCAATTTTTTCTTTTTAGTGAGTAGAATTTATCAAGCAATAGGTCTTCCAGTGGATTTCACAGAAATTGGTCCAAAACCTTCTATTTTTTTATCAGCAACTTTGGGGTTGTATCTAAAGTTTCCCAATGATGTAAAGATGGACAGACTAGGAACTTATCCTGTGACTAGGCGGTAATAAAAGGAAGCTGAAACATCTTGTAAATTGTGCCCATTCAAAGTAAATTAAATTGAATAAAGGTGGCATGTGCATCCTAGAAGCGCAGACCAAAGCAGACTTAAAGATGGTATTGGGTACACAGGTGAATCATAACTCAATATGATGCTGGGGGAAATGACATCACTGATGTGATCATCTGATATACACAGAGGAGGAGACAGTAAGATAAGTGATGTGATTTATACCTGAGTTTGCAACAGTGGTGTGTACAGGAATACTGAATCTTGCCCTCATAACCATGTTTTTAAAGGGATCCTAGAATCATAGAATGGTTTAGGTTGGAAGAGACCGTAAAGATCATCTAGTTTCAACCCCCCTGCCATGGGCAGGGACACCTTCCACTAGAGCAGGTTGCTCAAACCATCCTGAAAAATTTTACAGGAAGCAGAGAAAAGCCACAGAAAAAACCCTAAAGGCCTGCAAGAGAATATTTTACAATGAAAGATTTGGCTTCCATAAGTTATTAGAAAATTTGGCTTCTGTAAATTACAAGATAAGAAGAATGAGGTGCCTTTTGGAGGCACAGAGAAAATACAAAGTAAGAAATGTTGCAAGGGAAACAATGGCTAGCACGTAAAATGAGACGACTTTAAGGTAGAGGCAAGGTCTACCAGTCTCTCCAAAGGGAGACTGATTAGATCAATGCTGAACAAATCAGCAAGAGGAGTGGTGGCAGCTCAGTCTCCGACTGTTTCCAGCCATGGCTGGATGCTTCTCAAGATGATCATTTAGCATGAGCTGATTGCAGGCAACTGGGTGATATTCTGTGACTTGCAATTCACAGGAAACAAGTGAGATTGTCTTAAATCCTATAAAAATGGCCCTGCTTTGTGCTGCTGGTAATGCATAAGGTATATCTAGATGTTACTGTACAGAGATTTCAGAGCCCATTGCGTTAATATGTGCAAGAATAGCTCACTTTTAAATAAAGAATTACGAAGCAGGATGTATGAGAGCTCCCCTATTATTTTTTTGGTTTGTTTTGACCCCTTTCTCTTCCTTTAATGGTGACAGTCCAGCATGTCAAACACAGCTAGTCCCTCAGACCCCCATGTATGTTTCTGGTATTGCAGTCCCACCAGTGATGCATTTCCACCACACAGCAAATTTCCTACTGAAAAAAAAAACACAAGCAAACCCGAACCAAAAGAACATGCAGTTCCATGGAAGAGTGACTTCTGCAGCTTTCCACAGAAGTCAGTGAGTGGGTTTAACATTACATAGTGCAGATCTCAGTAAGGAGTCTCCATGTGACCAAACCAACCCAGGCTCCTTTTATGATCAATGGAGAGCCAAGTAGTAAGTAGCGTCAATGGGGCTGAGGGGGTGGTTTATCTCCTGAAGTACCCACTTATATGTGGGTGGATAAACTGAACCATAAGGTGTACAGACTCAACCAGCTCTGATGGAAGCCCAGACAGACAGCTCACGTTTACCTCCCATAATGGCAGATGTGATGAATTCCACCTTTTTTGATCCTACAGATCTTCCCTTAATGCTATTGCTGAGGATTTTGATGTGAGCGGCATATAGAACCAAACTGAATACATCGCTTTGGTCCATGTTGCAATTACTTTTATGGTAAAGAGTATGGTAAAGAATACTTATAGTGAAGAAAACAGAATGTCCCTGCTTTTTTAGGATACAGTCAAGCAAATGACCTCAACACATGCATAAACTACATGCAAAGGACTCCATCACATAGAAACTTTGGCCAAACTGGGAGAAGATGGGTTTGTATTTCCATCATCATACCATCTGTCTCAGATGAAAAGTTAATTAAAAAATTAAACCTTCTACCTTGATACAGCTCTACCTGTCACTTGTTTCTTTCTCCTCTCATCTGAACATGGAGTTAAGGAACAGCTCCCAGAATTCCTGCCAACTGCACATGACAATGTGATGATGTAATATAATTTCCTCTCCGTGGTCCATATGTGCTAAGGCAGAGACTATGCAGATATGCCATATTTATGGGATAATGACAATATTTCCTAAAACAGAGCAATTTTTTACTGCTTTTGCTGGGCTCCAAGTCATTACCGCATCTTTCAAGCAGTACTTCCCTAACCTCATGATTAGTAGGGTGAATGTGAGGAAGGGCTGCAAGGGATTACTCAAGATCAGAGTCATTTATACCAAAACTCCATCACATTTCATTCTGTTTACGAAGAGAAAAAATGGCAGTCACATAATCTAGAGTTGATCTCAAATCAACACATACAGCGTGTCGGCGATATTCAGCTCTGCTATATGTGCTCAGGCCTACAAGAGGGGCAGCTGTCAATGGGGCATCCTTCTCTCCCAGTAGTGCAGCTGGAGGAAGGCTTTGCCTGGTTCCCAAGTGTGGGGTTACAATCTTTCGTATGGTGGCAGCCCAAAAGTTTGTGAGTCCTGATTTAAGTCCCAGGGGCTACTGGGAGAAGGGATTTCTGCTGCTGTCTCCACTGCTGGTTCCTATCGGCCGCTCTACAGTAGGTATGAAAATTACACAGCAAACAGAGAGAATAGACTGAGGATTTGGTGTACAAATCTGTTCAGAAACCTTAGCCATTCTGCATGTGCAGGTACAAATTAGTCTCCAGAAATATATTGTGTAATCACCTTCAGTCTTAAAAACGGCATAAGCAAACTTCATTGGTTGTAACCTACCTCTAACCTTGAGCCCACCTCAGTGTGAAAATTCGGACTATGTGGTGTCCTAAAATCCCTTTGAGCGTTATGTCTATGATTTTAAGAGTTATGCCTTTCATGCAACAGAAATTGTTCTGTAAATGCCACATTCTCCAGGGTACTTCAACTCTTTTATATTGCTTTGGGGAAGCAGAACAATTAACTGCTTTAGCTTGTTTTATGGCTGCTTTGTGTCTCTAGGGCAGTACAAAGGGGTTTGATGCATTTTCTCTTGCAAAGCCAAGGGCTTGCTAATGGTAGGTGTAAGAATAAATGTTGTCACCTGGGAGAAGGCAACAGAAACAATCATGCCCAGAAACCTTCCAGAGACCCCAAACACACTGAAGGGCAATGGACTTAGCATTAGCTGGGGAAACAGGAATATATATTTTATGGATTTTTCCAAATAATTTGCCAAAAGTCTCACTTTCAGCTAAGAATGGGTACAGAAATGCTGCTGGATGTGCAAGGACTAGCAAGTGTGTGGTTTAAGGGATAAGCTGTGGAAAAAACTATATCATCGGGAGCTAGGTTTGGGACTTACATGCCCACTACAGCTCCTTGTTCCATGCTGTAATAGGATTTTACATTATCTAGCCAGCCTGCAGCCCAAGATCATGAAAAGTTCATGTATATGAAACATCTGTTTTATCATTCATGACAATAACTCAAACAGCAGATAATTTACTCCAGCACTTTCTTCACCGTGCTTCTCCACAGGAGAGTACAGTGGAAACAGCCATCCCTCAATAAGGACTTGCAGCTCCCAGGAACGCTTACAAGGGAGGTGGCAAAAGAAATGCAGGTTTTTGGCTTGTTTGTGCAGATGTGCTGCCATTGTGATTTTTTCTAGAACAAAACTTTTAAGAAAATCTGGGAGAAGATTCATGCACACTATTGTGTGTCTGAAACCATTTAATACCTTATTCCTCTTCAGAATTCTCGTGCCCCATTTTTCAACGAGAGTTTGTAATTAGGAGACATTGATAATTGAATACAGAGGGCTGATACCTTTTGTCATTTGATGGCACAGCTCTTTCTTAAGCATCTGCTACTCCAACCCAGTGCAACACTTCACTCCACCCACAGAAACAATGATCCTACAATATTTCTTCTTAGTAACCTCATCCTGGTGAAAATGAGTTGGAGTATCCCGGTTGCCCCAGTCTCCAGACTGGAGGTAAAAATGCAGCCTGTGCTGGTAATGGCTGGCAATTGCATGCATCAGACAGATGGTCTATAAGGACATGCAAGAAGTGGAAACTAGGTCAGTTTACTAAAGATGCATATGAAGGAATTGCTGGAGCATGTAGGGACAAGATCATAAAGGCCAAAGCACAGAATGAAGTACAACTAGCAAGGGACATGAAAAGTAACAAAGAGCTTTCTATTAATATTTCAGCAGAGAGAGGAAGATGAAGGAAGAAGCTGGTCCTCCACTTAGTGAGAAAGGAAAGCCTATAATGCCTGTAGGGCTGAAGTGGTTAATGCTTTTCACATGTCAGCCTTCACTAGAACTGCTATGAGCCAATGACTAATACGCTGACACCAATGAGTGGGAAGGAGGAATTCAGTCTACAATAAGCAAAAGGCAGTCCAAAGGAGCTCTTTGAAAAGACAAATTCTTTTGTTTAAATCAGAGAACTGGCTGGCCACTATCTTGAAGGATATGCAAGTCCAAAGAGAGAAAGAGGGCAGATATAGGTCTATTGATGTGGAGGAAAAGGAAGAGCTAGGGAATTATCTACCAATCAGTATATTTTCAATACCTAGAAAAATGTTGAAACAAGTGGAACAGACTGGTTTTGAACACTTTGAAGACCAGAAGGAGCTTAGCGACACCAAGCATGTGTTCGTTAAAAACAAATCATGATTAAAAGAACACCAGGTTTTTGACAGATCTTGAGGGTATGGGAGACAGAGTACGTATGAAGAAGGTGATGAAGTTGCTGTGGAGTGATTTGATCTTGACTGTAGTAAGACTTCTGACACTATCTCACATTAAATCTGCTCAAGTGAGAGGGGTATCTAGCCCAGATTAAATCCTGTGGTGTGGATGGCAATCTGGTAGGAGAGTTATCCTCAGTGGGGGTTATCCGAGCTACTCTCTTGCCCTGGAGGAAGAGCAGGAGTGGGGCTCTGGGATGTAGCCTGGGGTCTTTCAAAATCTTCCTGTCTTAGGCAGCAGCACACAGGAGCTACATCTGCTGATGATACAAGTCAAGGTTCAAAAAGAAAAGATCCCCCAGAGATCGTCTGAGATAGTTCATAAAGCAGTTGAGGATAACAGTAGGCATGGGGGTGATTCAGGCTCCTCAGTTGTATCAACAACACTGTTTTTTTTTTCTTTTTTCTAGGGATGAAGGAACAGGATTGAGATGCATTTGCCATAGGAAAACTAACTCAGGAGAAATAACAGAGAGGGAAAGAAGTAAAGCCCTGCAGGTTATTGGTTCTGCCAGGGCATATCTGAGGGTCGTTACTGCTGCTCTTGAGATTTTACTGCTATTGCCAACCGTTTTATCCCAACAGATTTAACTGATGTCGCAGAGATCTTCCCTCTCCTGTTGCAGGGGAGACCAGACTTGCTTTCCCAGGTGCTAACAAGGGGGTTGTGGCCATTAAGGTGACCGCCTGTTCTGGCTTCACAGTCATTCACCTCAGTGGGAGAAACCAATGTGGTGGGAATAGGTGGCTTCCTGCAGAAGTAATCTAGGGATTGCAGGTCAAGAAGAAGTAAGTAGGAAGTGAACTCTAGGAAGTGTAAACAGAAGGTCTCTGTCTGGTCCCAATACTAGTCCTGGTTTTGGGCACCACAAAGATTACAGGGAAAGCATGAAACTGGTGTCTGAGCAAAGAGTGAGAGAACCAGGGAGGGGATAAGGCTGAAGTGGAGGTACGCTTGTTGTCTTTAAACTGGTTAAATGTTGCAATGAAGAGGAAAGAAATAATTCCTCTAGGGTGCCCAAGGAACAGTGGACTTACATTGCAGCAAGGGATAATTAAGGTAGGCATTAGGCTTAACTCTCTAACTCTGAGGACAGTGAAGGCCTGGAATAGGTTGCTGCAGGGTGGGTAGAGGGAAGCAGTCTTGCTCCCTGAAGACAAAGTTAGACAAACAACTGTCAGGAAAAGTTTAGTTAATGCAGTTTGCCTTGGGGCAGAGGAGATATGAGAGGACCCTGTGAGTCTCTTCCAGCCCTCTGACTGTGCCTCGGTCGTATTCCCTTGCCTCTCACCCTGCTCATTTTACTTCTTCAGGTCCTGAGTCTGCTCACTAGAGGCTTGGTGCCTAGGCCTTGCTTGCAGCCCAGGCCTTTCCCTGCTCCAAAACCCAATAACCTGGGGTCCTGAAGTAGAAGAGATGTTGTGATGGCTCCCACCCAAGGATGTGCCTTGCCAGTAGCTGCAGTCCATCACAGATACCCTGCAGGATGCAGGCACTCCCCATCACCTGGATGGACACTTTCCCCAGGCACATTTCAAGGACCCTGACCAAGCAGATGGTGAATAAATAAAGCCAAGAGGCTTTTAACACACGAAAGCTCTTCTAAGCTGGTCATCTTATTGTAGTCTCAGCAGTCACCTTGAGGCCTCAAATGGGTCAGAGTTTTTTCTTCCTAAGGTGCCTCTGGGAGGTGACACAATATGAGGACAATGGTCCCCACTGTGCAAAGAGAAGGGTGGCTTTCCTGGAAAACCCCTCACCTCCACGGCCTGCAACTACTTGAAGTAACAGAAAATAAAGGAAACTATCTACCTCTCAAGGGCATTTTGGTGTCTCAGTCATGGGGGCGAGCTGTGCATTTTTCTGGCTCCGTGCTGAATCCTTCTGTGTGAGGTGCTGGGAGTGCAGCCAGCCAATCTCTCAAGGGCCTCCACCAGGAACCAGGGATGTCATGCCAGAGAAATGCATTTGAGACTGAAAAAGCAAACAGATAAGACTGCAAAAGGCAGCAGAAAGAGCTTGCCAAATTAAGCTACAACTTAATGGTCAAAAGTGACCACTTTTGCTTGAAATTCTAGTTTTCTCCTTTAAAACCAACCACTTGCATTTGTTCTGAGAGGTGTTTCTGTGGGGTGCCCCAGAGGATAATCTGATATGTGTGGGTCATGCTGTGATGGACCGAACAGAGGTCAGGGAGTGAGAGTGGGTGGGAGTAATGGGAACCAGCCTGCATGGAGCTGAAGGACCCTACGGGATCAGGGGAGCGGCTTCACTACAGCTAAAATAGTTCCCACTGTGTTGCAGCCTGAACGCACTATTCAGGGATTGAAACCGTGTTACGATAGGCCCTAAACAACAGTCCTGAGCTCTGCAAACATAAAGACTGTGTAACCCGGAAGAAAGCAACAGCTGAATCAAAAAAGCTGCTGGAGTAGGAACAGAGTGAGAAGGGCCCTTTGATTCACTGGAATCAGCCCCCAAAGTCCTCAACCTGTGATATCCAAACTCAAGTTGGTCCCTTCTGGACTTCAAGTCAACGAACTTCGCCCTTGTCAAGTAAGGATGGCATTAGGGCAGAAAATGACTTTGTGGAACATGGTGAACAGTTTTCATTTTTGGCATCTAACGGTGCTACTAATGTCACATTGAGTTCCGACTTATGAATAATAGATGCAACAATCTCCGTGAAACTGGATGCTTTTCAGGGCTGATAGATGTACAGGTTGTATTTTCAGCTTTCTTTTTTTTAAAAACAAAAACAAAAACAAATAAAAAAAAAACAAAACAAAACAAAAAACCAAAAAACAACAACCAAACATGCTGGCCTCAATTTTTGCTAACTGTGGGGAATACAGGATTTACCTTCTGTATATTTTTCCAATGCTTAAAACTAGGAATAACTAATGGGGCCTCAGGAGCATGGTGTGGGATCCCATGCAAGGATTTTCTCCTTTTCCTTTCCTACTCTTGTGCTATGCATGTCTCACATAGTGTCCCAAAATATGTCCTTCTTGTCCAAATTCCCTTTGGGAAGCCTGTCCTGGCTGAACATGTGCAGCCCAGCAGTTGCTCAGGGACTCAGCAATTTTCAGGGTGATTAAAGGGAGATGGACAAAAGCCATGTAAAAGGGAAAGAAGTACTGCCAGAAGCCATGAAACCATTTTATTATTTGATGAAGAAGAAAAACGTTTGCTGGATCAAGGTAGACGTCAACTGCACCAACCTTTCCCCTGAGCGTGTGGGCTCAGGGCCTTGTTCCAGCCTGTTCTTCTCCTTTTCCCTCAGGTTGAATACAAGCTTATATCATCCCATCTGCTCCAAAAAGCTGACAGGAGGAAGAGGAAGGAAAAGGAACCCCAGAAGGAAAAATTTATTAATCTGTGTGGTGCCCTCAGCCCAGAAGAGGGTAGGAGGTTTTCTCGCACTTGGCAGGGATGGAGCAAGGCGGACACTGACCACAAACAGCAGAGCTTGGGGCAGTGACCTGCTCTGGCATTCCAGGTGTGATACGTCACCTCCCGTGCCCTGTTCCCTTTTTTTGCCTTGGGACTGTGTCTTTTGGGTTGGCAAACAACGGTGCTCCAAGTGAAATCAGGTAATAAAATCATAATGGTCGCAATTTTGTAAAACTGATAACGAATGCTAGCAGGCATTGTGGTGAGCACCTTCCAGGGCATGGAAAACTACTTTATTATCTTAATTATAATCTTTTTAAAATGATTAAGATGCAATTATTAATGGTAATAAAAACACATATATCCTGAATGCTCTCCGTAGCTGACACCTTCTTCTGCTGAGGTCTCTAAAACAGCCCAAATCCAGATGCTCAATTTATTCACCTTCTTGAGGCAAAACCACTCGATATCCACTGGAAGGTGACTGTATCTTTGCACTTTGAAAGAGTCCAGAGAAGAATCTGTGATGGACTTAGTATTTTAGTTCCTAAGGTGGTAGTGTGAAAATGGATACCGTTGTTTTCACCCTTTTTGCTTTTATAACCAAGACTAAATTAAGGAAAAACATTGGTGTGGGCTGGGAGGAGAGGAAGCTTAAAGAGTTGCTTGAAAGGAATAAAAAAATAAAAACATGAGAACTGGACAGCATGTGGACTATGTGTGCCTAAAGTAGCAGTATTTTTGTGAGCACTACATCAATAAAGCCACTTTCCCCACAGATTTGTGTCTGGTGGCTGACTGCAAACTCCAGCTGAAGTTGTTTTCCTGCAGTCGGCCGTCTGAGAGGTCTCAGCTGTGTGGCTTCTCTGGCGTCTAATAGTGCGTGAGTAAAGACTGCTTTTCCCAAAGGTGTGAAACTCCTATGGCCTCTCTCTTCTTCCTCAGCACCTCCTCTCCCAAAATGCACAGGAATGTGATCATTGGTGAGTTATCTCTCTTTCTGTCAATTTTGGCTTGATTTTGGCCAAAAGGCTCAAAAATTACTGCAAAGGGACACAGACAGACAGACATGAACACGTACGAAGAGATTGCATAAGCTCCATTTCCCCAGGAAACAGAGACTGAAAGCAGCTCTGTTGAAAGAGAAACATTTAGTAACCAAATACCAAAGGAAACTTTGAATAAATGTACCAGAGTTAGAATGCAGCATTTGGACACTTGGACCATAGAGTCCTCAAATATTTGATGTTTCAAACCATTTTGATCTCTCAGGGATTTATTCATAACTTTTCTAAACATCTCATAATGTTTCTTTCTTATTTTCTTTAATATGAAAAAAAAAAAAAGATTTGCCTGCATTTATTAACAAAATATTTTAAAAACAACACATGGGCTAAAAGGTAGACCTATTTTCCAACAGAACAAGCCCATCTGAGGTAGGAGATGGTTATGTGTTATAGTCTTTGTTCTTTTACACTTCATGCAATTTCATTGGCTTGGGAGTTTTTTTCCAAACCAAAGATATATATAAACTAACCCAAACTGGGAAATTTACTGACATATTTACAGTGCTGGGAAGCCTCAGTATGTGATTGAAAAGGTCAAATCTGATTCCAGTCTTACCTAGACCCAACTGGAAGCAATGACACTGGCCACAGTGAATTCCCAGTAGAACAGAGGAGATTCCCCTCTTCACGTATTCAACTCCATCCCAGAGACTGGAGAATATTGCTGCACTGGTAGAAGGAAAATAGGCCCCGATGAATGAATAGTTATGTAAATCTGTGGTTAATGATTTAGAGAATAGAAATACCAGGGCGTGCATGTTATCCACAGTGGGTGGAGTCATTTTTTGGAGCATGTTATAAAATTACTTGTCAAGGAGACCATCATACCCAGCAGGCCAACCTATGAAGGGAGCAGACTGTGCTGCTTCAGGAATGCGTGCATTATTTGTTGGGATTCTTCATCCTTTCATCCTTTCATAGTTTGTTAGTCAATATATTTTCCTCTCTTTTCATGTGCATCAAGAAAAACATCTGTAGGAGGCAAACCCAAAGGTTCATTCCTCCCCTGCGCTTCCTGGGTTTGTTCAAATAATTGAACTAATATTTATGAATAATGCATTGCAGCCATGAATGCCACAAATCAATGCAGCTCCAAGGACTTTGTTTTATACCAGCTGAGGCTTAGACTCAATATGTGTTATTAATCCAGCTTCTTTTATTGGTTAGCAAATATTATGTAAATCTTTATTTCCAGAAGACTACTTTTCTACAGCAAGGATTTATCAGATCTAGTTCATATTTCTGACAGGTTTCTGATTCTCTGTGGCCTGTTCATTTTGGTTTTTAATTATTCTCAGAGCTTGGCATCTTATTTATGTGGTGGTTCATTGTTTTTTGTTGTTTCTTTTTTTTTTTTTTTATTCTAAATTCTGTTTGAAAGCTTTAATTAAGAAATGGATGGTTTTTGAGAGCAGATACTGAGCCAGACAATTGCTCAGGAAAAACACTGGATACCCCAGAGTACTGTTGCTGCTGTCACAAATGCCTGGTTCAAAACCATCAGAATATCTTTTTGCCCACATACTGGACATGTAAATGTTCAACAGGAAATTATGAGAATTTAAGAATAGAAGAACACAATAGTCAGGCCATTGGTTTTGAGGACCATGAAGAAAATACAGTATCTGAAGTTACTGGCATCAATAATTGAAAATCTAATACATTACATATTTGTAAATCAATATAAAGTTCTAATTATTTGTTTTTAAATGAGAACTTACAGAAACTGGTTTATTAGTGGCTTGATTTTTTGCTATTGTCATTCAAACTCTCATGTTTTTGCTCACAGTGGAACAGCTCAGCCCCTGTCAGCCAGATTCATACTGCTGAAATCAACAGTCGCACAGATTGACACCAGCTGAAGACCTGTGCTAATAAATCTGAGGGATTTATGAGGGATGAAACCACAGTCGTGTCTCCCTAAAGGCAGTATTCTCACTCGATTATAAATGGGTTTGGCTGCATGAATGAACTAAATATTGAAGGTTCCATTTTTTCAGACTTAGCTGTGGCTTCACCCCTATCAGTGGATCTGATTTATACCAGCTCTTTGGAGAAATAATCTCTCCATCCTGGAGTGCTGTCAGGCTGGTTTACCTGAACTAGCTGATTATTTTTTTTAGCTGTTGGGTGTATTATGAGCCTTACAAGTATGCCAGCATCAGTTGTGCAAGCCACACAGTGTTGTGAGTACTTATTCAGTAATGGAAACCTGGGTTCAACCTGGGTTGAATAACATTTCAAGGTACCTCCTTTCCCCTAGCATTTTTAAGTGTCTGAAGGAATCCAGTGGTAGATTTACCACATTAGGTCCTCACTG
This sequence comes from Charadrius vociferus, assembly GCF_000708025.1. NCBI lineage: Eukaryota > Metazoa > Chordata > Aves > Charadriiformes > Charadriidae > Charadrius > Charadrius vociferus. The sequence continues at coordinate 8,433,513 of NW_009647595.1, forward strand.
GTACCTTCTGCATCATGGTACCAGGGATACAGGGCTGAATAGGAGCAGAGGAGCTTTTCGCTCTCTATTAATATTGTGATTCCTATCCATCTTCTTCTTTGGAAAGACTGTTTAGACAGCAAAAGAGTGATTCCTCCTGCTGTACTGCAGCTTCTTGCACTCTGTGGTGTCAAGTCTCATCTGCAAAGGCCAGTAACTCTGTGCAAGTGAGATATTCACCTGTGTTGAAGTGGGGCTGGCTGAGTGCTCAGATGCTTGATGTTATCAAGATTCAGCTAAACCAGATGTGTTCATACTCTTGTTTCTAAAGGTTCTTTGATTTTTCAAAGGGCCAGGCTGATGTAAGTCTCCTTCCCGACACCTAAGTAGTAAAACCACCAATGGTAATAGAAGGCGCAGTTTGCCTCCCCCACCTCCCTTCCCATTCCAGTATGTGCCTCCTGAAGCGGGTGAGGTTCCCAGCCTTGCTGCTGATTGCAGCCCCAGTGGGGTTCCCACTATTCAGCAGGCAAATCCTACATGGAAGGGGTGTCTCCTCCATCACCGCGGCATGGAGGAAGGCAGGAAAAAAAAGGGTACCCTGATAGAGAACTAACAGAACTACTTGTTTGGCTTGTTTAAAAGCCAAATTCATGACTCAGCCTTTACCATTTATGAGTCAAGAAATTCCAAGGTGCTGTTTTTTTTTTTCTCTTAGACTTATAGGCAGACTCTGATCTCACTTATTGCAGGGTAAATCTGCTACAGGCAAGGAGCTATTTCTGCCACACACTTGCAAGCAAGAGAAGCATCCATCCTCCCTGAACTCCCTGTTCTTACCAGTCCCTGTGTTCTTTGGCCAGCTACAGCCCTCAGTAAAAGTGTCAGGCATGTCAAACAGCATAAAATAAATCAATCCATTTCCCAGTTTATTTAGTCTAAAAAGGCTGTAAAATAGAGGCAAATTGGGAAACCTGTTTATGTGGCCCAGAGGCCTAAGGGACGCATT
>NW_009647595.1:8434575-8438859 GCF_000708025.1 Charadrius vociferus
AAGAGTGATATTGAGGTGTTAGGTTAACAGGATCAGAGCTAGTTTGCACTGGGGCGTGCTACCTGTTTCCAATTCACTGTGGATGGTGTGACTGCAGAGGGAGGGATAGTTGCATTTGCAGACATAATGTCCACGGAAGGTGAAAGGTAAAGAGACAAAAGTCATAAAACTGTAAAATTGCTTCAAGGTCCAGAAAACCAATTAGACACTGAGACTTAAAAGCAATGTGGCTTCCTTGTTTTATTGAAGAGTCAGTGGTGATTTACTCAACCCTTGCATGTTTATATGTTGGAAGAAGGTGCTGAATTCTCATCAGCCAAGCAGACATTGGCAGAAAGACGGAACTAGCAAACTCAGACTGAAAATACGGCACACTTTTAATAGTGCATGTAACTGAACTCACAAAAACATGAAGTGGATTTTCCATCATTTGAAGATCTTAAATTGAATTTCAGCCTTTGAACTAGATAGAGAAGTGTCTTTAGAGCCTCCCTTTATTGGGGTCAGTACAAGAGTCCCCAGGACTAAGCCAGAGTGATACAGGATTGCAATGATCTCTTTCAGCATTGCTATTTTTAGAGGGAACTGAGAGCCCCTTTCAGAGGGCAGCAGAAGCCAAGGTGTGGGCTGCTGCCATCACTGAGTTAAAGAAGAGCCTAAATGTCCCTGTCGTTTGAGACTTAATGAAATAACCTTACACCCAGTCACACCTGTAAGTGCCCCGATGTGCCATATCCACACAGGAATCACTATCCCAAAGACCGCTGAGGCAGCTGGATGTCTCAGCACCCCTGCCCTGGAGCTGCAGGCCCACTCCTTGATCCCTGTCTCATCCAAGCTAAGATGGAGTGTCTGGTTTATGATCACCACATGACCAACATGAGATGAGCTGTGGAGCTGCAAGCAGCCAGATGTCCCACATCTCTAATGCTCTATCCTTGATGATGCACTTGACCACAGGATTAGCTAAGGAATTCTCTGAGGGGAATGAAATACGCAGGGGAATAATCAAAAGAGAGCAAGATAACCAAATGTTTTGGGGTGGAAAACCCAAACACATTGCCATTTCTGAAGTAATTTATAAAGTGTTCTTTCCCTTGATTTTATAGTCTGATAACCAGGGGGCTTTGAACTCTTCTTCCTCTTCCATTTGCAAAGCTGCTTTTGCTAGGACTGCTAGCATGGCCCCTTTAGCTCCAAACCAGCAAGAATGACTGGTACGAGGTATCAGCCACCTACTTTACATCTGAGCGTATTACCCTGGGCTAATCCATCTAGTTTCACCTTGTTTTTTAAGAGGCCATTTCATCTAGGTGAGAGGAATTGCACTCTCAAAATGCTCTTTTTAATTCACAAAGTATTCAGGGATTCAGACCCCAAAGTCGGGCACCGAGTGGTAGCCACGTGTGGATGACCACCCAAGTGACATGAAGACAGCAGGCTGCTTTCTAGATTCCTCAGCAGAGAAAGAGTCCCTGTGACTGAGGATTGCTGGTGTACAAGGAAGGATATGTGCTAGAGACAGAGAAGGGTGAGAGAGAAATGCTGAAATAAAGAGAGGTGGAATGAATGAATGGAGGGGGAAGTGAGGAAAGAGAGGGAAGGAGAGAGAGGAAAGAGAACAGAAACAACCCTGGTGGAACCCAGCAGAAAATACAATCTCCAACCTGGTCTTCAGGGTGGTATGTCTTGGGAAGGGGCTGTGGTAGGTGTGAAGGTGCTGGAGGAGGAAAACAGAAGGTGGCACTTCCTCCAGTTTTCAGCCAAGCTCAGGTTTAAACATTTCCCGGGGCAGTTGGCTCTCCAGGCTGCCACACAAAATATCTGGTCCTTTTAGAGCTCCCAGGTCCAGCTGGTGTAAAACCATTAAACCGCCTATGGAACGTCATGCAACACGAAGGGATGAAAGTTGCTGTGTGAACACACATTACTGGAGTACAGCTTCCTCGCTGTCCCCTCCCCACTGCCATCATCCACAGCTTTGAGCGTTCAGCCGTGCCGGGTCCAGGGACCAAACCCCACTGCAGCACCAGCTCCTGTGGAGGGCTGGGGTGGCTGCTGAGGGGGTCCAGGTGACTCACCCCAATCCGACCTGGCACACCTGAGTTACAGGAGATAGCTGAGACTGCACAGAGGTTAAGGCACAATCTCAGTTCTGGTTTGGCCGTCAGTGTTCACCCACCCATCACTGCCCAACCTGCCATACCAAGCAGGAAGGTTTGCCTACTTTTAAATGTACCCTGATATCTCTTTTAGCCCGTGTCTTGACTCTTTCTTGGGTTTAAGATCTGTAAAGCCATTTTAATATGACTTTTTTTCCCCTTTGCAAGCACTCATTTTCCTTATACCACTCTATTTTAGTGTAAGGATGAAAGAGACTTTAAATTCTTTCAAATTCAGATTTAGAGCAGTCAGGGAAAATACTGTGCCTGTGCCTAGGTAAAAGGAGAAAAACACACCGGAGATGACGCAGTTAAAATCAGGGTATATATTAACAGGTGATCAGAGAGTTTAGCTCTCTTCAGGCTGGGGTTTGCACTCCCATGTACTTGGGCGATATTTGTTATGCCCACTGCTGGCACAGGATAGAAATGTAACTGGGCCCAGGAGCTGATGCATACTCTGACACACACCACCAAAATCACAGAAAGGATGCGTAGCATGGCAGGGAGTAGTGTGCCCTTCCTTTCATTTCCCATGTGGGTTGCTCCGTAAAGAGGAGGGTCCCGAGGGAGCCGGCAGACTGCCTCCCGCTGGGTGCGCTTGCAGGGCAAACATCTCTCTGCACTTCAAATGAAGCCACTCTTTTTAAAAGATTAAATAATTCAAACATCTGTGCCTATCTGTATACACGTCGGGTCAGTAAAGCCCGATCAAGTGTTTCTTGATGTACTTGCAAGAGTCTGAATGCCATGAGCAACATGAGGGGTAAGCTCTCCGCATTTCGGTGCAGTGCTAAAATCGCAGCGCGATGGACCACGGCGCTGCAGCTTTCCCTTTAAGAGCCCTTTGGCTAAGGACGATTCACTGAAATGCAGGAGGTGGGACAACACCACACACAAAAATGAAGAAGTGAAGGCAGGAAAAGTTTCTCCAGAGGAAAAATGCAGGGCTTGTCCTTCACCCTGACGTCAGATCTGTCTTTAATAAAATCCCCAAAGAGCCAAGAGAAAAAGGCAGAGTGCCTAGGCTAGGTTGCCAGTTCAGGATTGCTCTGCATTCCCCAAAGTGGTGTTTTTGTTCAAAACGGCTCTAAATCTGGGTTCAATCAATGTATTTAATCCCGGCTTCCAGGGATGAGGTGGCTTTTGCCCTGGATTCTAGCAACAAGCAGCATTTTGCAGGTGAGTTTGGAAACTGCAGGAGAGACTCGTCTTCTGCAAACACACTTGGGTTTAATGCACGGTGGGCTGGGAGAGCCGAGTGCGGTGCATGTGGGAAGGTGGGCACTGGTCAGCTCTGGGGAGGCGGGGGGTGTCACAGTGGGGAGGGAAAGGTGAGCTGTGGAGGAAAGGAAAGGAATGGGAAGAGGAAAAAGGAAAGGAATGGAAAGAGGAAAAAGGAAAGGAAAGGAAAGGAAAGGAAAGGAAAGGAAAGGAAAGGAAAGGAAAGGAAAGGAAAGGAAAGGAAAGGAAAGGAAAGGAAAGGAAAGGAAAGGAAAGGAAAGGAAAGGAAAGGAAAGGAAAGGAAAGGAAAGGAAAGGAAAGGAAAGGAAAGGAAAGGAAAGGAAAGGAAAGGAAAGGAAAGGAAAGGAAAGGAAAGGAAAGGAAAGGAAAGGAAGGAAAGAAAAGAGGGGAAAGGAAAAAGGGGAAAGGAAAAAGGGGAAAGGAAAAAGGGGAAAGGAAAAAGGGGAAAGGGAAAAGGAAAAAGGGGAAAGGGAAAGGGGAAGGTGGAGAAGCGTCTCTGAGTTGAGTCTGTTTCTACTCAGCATCCAGGTGGATCTGCACAGAAAACCGTAGTGTGGGGTTTGTGTTTTTTCTTTTTTCTTTTTTTTTTTTTTTTTCACCCTTTTCCTTTTATTGCTACTACTCGTATCGTGGAGCAAAAGGGGGAGGAAAAGGTCACCCATTCCTGCCCGAAGCAGCCGGGGTGAGACTGTTCGGGGAGTGGGTTGGAGAGGAAAAGGCAGGTCCCCGACGGGCGGTGGTGCCCAGAGCGGTCCGGGATCGGAGCAGTGCCGGGGCCGGAGCCGAGGCCGGGCCGTAGCGGGGACCGGGACGGGGGTGTAGAGCCGGGACGGGGAGCGGGGCTGGGACCGGGAGAGGGGCCGGGCGCAGCCACCGG